>NW_028170190.1:0-31488 GCF_963971535.1 Notolepis coatsorum
CTCTGCCCATTGCAGCTATGTCCAACAAAGATAACTATCTGTTTCACACTGACTACCTCCAGTGTTTCATAAAGTTCTGGAGGAGAGACTAAAAAACATCACAATAACATCAGCTTTTATAACAAACAAAAGAGGTGGGTTATTCTTATCGTACTAAACTGATCTTAACCAATCAATGACCCTTGTGTAATTTATCCTGTGGCCTATTGGACATCTGATTCATGATGTAAATGATCATTAAACCAATCAGCTTGAAGGCTCTGCTCCTTATCCCAAAAGCAAATCTCTTATCAGTTTGACACAGAATTCAACATGTCAATAATACCTGATGACATATACCCTGTTATTGGCCGGTCAACACATGATGACATCCCTTCACAATATTACATTATATCTTGTAATTGGCCCGTCAACACATGATGACATACTATCCCAAATTACAATAAAGCGGGACCTCAGAAAGGAAGAGGATGGAGTGGACTCAGTATAGTTTTGTTGTTTTGTTCATTTTGTATATATGGGTGGTTTACTCTTTATTTCTAATGAGAAGGTTTTTTAGAGTGGCCATTTTTTTGTTGTTGTATGGGGCAAGGGACATGAAGAAAGGTTTTTTTTGCTCCCTGACCTCACTGACTTTCCTACCTCAGGTCCCAGGTTTAGGTATGTCTATTTATCGTGTCAGTGAGGCGCTGTCGGCATCACCCAGGAAGCAGAATATGACTTTTTACAAATTGACGCGACTGGTGTGCTGTCACTTAGGTCTGAACATTACAAGGTGTCCCGCCACCAGGGCCAGGAGGCTGAAACATTTTTGACCATCAAGTATATTCATATACATTTATGGAACTCTGTGAAGACTGGACTTATGGAGGATTTTCGTTTTCTGGAGGGCGGGTCGGGACACAAGGTTGAGGTCCAGTTCCTGTGGATGAAGTCATCAGGGGGGATGTTTTCTCTGACATCGCTTTATGTTACCAGCACCTCTACCATGTTCAAGGGTTGGAAGGTATGACTGTGGGGCTCAATAACCTAGTAGACATCAGAGGAGAGTTCAGCAAGGAGCTGGCTATGAGGATTAGCTCGGACATCAGCAGCAGAGACACGTTCTACACCGACCTCAACGGTTTCCAGATCCAGTCTCGGAGGACGATGACCAAGCTGCCATTGCAGGCTATTTTCTACCCTATGATCGGAATGGGTTACATCCGGGACTTGAGCTCACGACTCAGTCTGCTCGCTGGGAAGTCACTGGGGTCTGCCAGTCTCCGCACAGGGGAGCTGGAGATGATATTGGAGCGGCATCTGAACCAGGATGACAACGGAGGCCTTGGACAGGGTGTCACAGGTAACAAACTGTCTAATAAGGATGTCAGTCCAGAGAGCATCTCAGTCCCCCTTGCTCTCCTTTAAGCCCCTGGCATCATCGCTGCCCTGTGGTATGCAACTGGTGAACTTTAGGAGCATACACGATAAGGCTAAAGGAGGAGGGCCATCTGATGAGTCGGCCCTGGTTCTCCACAGGAAAGGATTTGACTGTAGCCTGTCACACACACACAAAGGCCTGATGTGTAGCACCACACATGGAAAGGTGAAGCTAGAGACGCTCTTCTCAGAACTGCAGTTTTCACAGTGCCTCTCCGGTGTCTCTCTCTCTGATGCACCCAGAACCTTAGATCACTTAGAGTTTTTTTCCACTGGGGAAAATTCAAATGACAATTTAGTTCAGTTTCAGTATCGTTGTCCCTAATTTTATTTATTATTTTTTTTTTCTCTCTCTCTATGTCTCTCTTCCTCTCTTTCTTTCTTTCTTTTTTTCTTTCTTTCTTTCTTTCTTTCTTTCTTTCTTTCTTTCTTTTTTTCTTTCTTTCTTTCTTTCTTTCTTTCTTTCTTTCTTTCTTTCTTTCTTTCTTTCTTTCTTTCTTTCTTTCTTTCTTTCTTTCTTTCTTTCTTTCTTTCTCTCTCTAGTCTACACCCTCCCCAGACAGACAGAGGAGGCATGTGGTAGTCTACACCCTCCCCAGACTGACAGAGGAGACATGTGGTAGTCTACACCCTCCCCAGACCCACAGAGGAGACATGTGGTAGTCTACACCCTCCCCAGATCGACAGAGGAGACATGTGGTAGTCTACACCATCCCCAGACCCACAGAGGAGACATGTGGTAGTCTACACCCTCCCCAGACCCACAGAGGAGACATGTGGTAGTCTACACCCTCCCCAGATCAACAGAAGAGACACGTGGTAGTCTACACCCTCCCCAGACCGACAGAGGAGGCATGTGGTAGTCTACACCCTCCCCAGACCAACAGAAGAGACATGTGGTAGTCTACACCCTCCCCAGACTGACAGAGGTGACATGTGGTAGTCTACACCCTCCCCAGACCGACAGAGGAGACATGTGGTAGTCTACACCCTCCCCAGACCGACAGAGGAGACATGTGGTAGTCTACACCCTCCCCAGACCGACAGAGGAGACATGTGGTAGTCTACACCCTCCCCAGACCCACAGAGGAGACATGTGTTAGTCTACACCCTCCCCAGACCGACAGAGGAGACATGTGGTAGTCTACACCCTCCCCAGACCAACAGAGGAGACATGTGGTAGTCTACACCCTCCCCAGACCGACAGAGGAGACATGTGGTAGTCTACACCCTCCCCAGACTGACAGAAGAGACATGTGGTAGTCTACACCCTCCCCAGACTGACAGAGGAGTTATGTCGTAGTCTACACCCTCCCCAGACCGACAGAGGAGACATGAGGTAGTATACACCCTCCCCAGACCAACAGAGGAGGCATGTGGTAGTCTACACCTTCCCTAGACCAACAGAGGAGGCATGTGGTAGTCTAGACCCTCCCCAGACCGACAGAGGATACATGTGGTAGTCTACACCCTCCCCAGACCGACAGAAGAGACATGTGGTAGTCTACACCCTCCACAGACCGACATAGGAGGCATGTGGTAGTCTACACCCTCCGCAGACCGACAGAGGAGACATGTGGTAGTCTACACCCTCCCCAGACCAACAGAGGAGACATGTGGTAGTCTACACCCTTCCCAGACCGACAGAGGAGACATGTGGTAGTCTACACCCTCCCCAGACTGACAGAGGAGACATGTGGTAGTCTACACCCTCCCCAGATCAACAGAAGAGACATGTGGTAGTCTACACCCTCCCCAGACCGACAGAGGAGGCATGTGGTAGTCTACACCCTCCCCAGACCAACAGAAGAGACATGTGGTAGTCTACACCCTCCCCAGACTGACAGAGGTGACATGTGGTAGTCTACACCCTCCCCAGACCGACAGAGGAGACATGTGGTAGTCTACACCCTCCCCAGACCGACAGAGGAGACATGTGGTAGTCTACACCCTCCCCAGACCGACAGAGGAGACATGTGGTAGTCTACACCCTCCCCAGACCGACAGAGGAGACATGTGGTAGTCTACACCCTCCCCAGACCGACAGAGGAGACATGTGGTAGTCTACACCCTCCCCAGACTGACATTATAATGACAGCGGTTCGTTTTTATTTTTTTAGCACACACACCGGAACACACACGCATGCATTGTCTCTTTAGAATCGCCGATGCGATTCGTCTCTGCGATTAACCCATCCCGTCGTCCTTCCCCCCCAAGGGCAGCCGGGAGCAGACAGGCGTCAACGTGAGCCGCGCCAGGGGACCAATCCAAGTGCTCCTGTCCGTCTTCGTCAAGGACGCCACAGCGTTAGCGATCTGTTGTTGTGCATGTTTTTCCATTGGGTTTATCTTATCGGGGGGGAAACCCTTGCGAGCACGGGGAGAACATGCAAACTCCACACAGAAAGGCCTGGGAGATACCCCACCTGGGTACCTGGCATCATGGAAACCTGGTCCCCAAGCGGGAATCGAACCCTGGACCTTCTTGCTGTGAGGCGACAGTGTTAACCACTACACCACCGTGCCGCTCAAAGAGACATGTGGTAGTCTACACCCTCGCCAGACCGACAGAGGAGACATGTGGTAGTCTACACCCTCCCCAGACCGACAGAAGGATAGCGCAGTGACCAGGACACACAGGGAATTGGAATAATGACTCAATTGGGGAGAAAATGGGACAACGAGAGAGAAAAACATTAGTAAAACCTTCTAGACGTCAGTCGCCGCCAGTCCTCTCTGTGACGTCATTAGAATCTTCATCCTGACATCCTCCACTCTAGATGTATTTATTCTTTAATAAAAAGAGCATTATATTTCATCTGACAAGTCAAACCTGTTCAAGAACATGTGTAGACATTACCCACTGAGACGACGCAAACATGAAACAATAAAGATCCCGGACGGGGTCTTTAATCCACTCCAGCAGCCCAGTGGACCGTGAAGCTCGGGGACGCGTGAAGCTGCCAAGAAGTTATTTTCTCCAGAAGAAGAAGACAGACGCAGGAAGTCAGGAGGCTGCATCAGCTGCTGGGAAGCTCCTGTGTGCCAAGCTGTCTGAGGGGCTGCAGGGCTGGACCGCCATCTTGTCTCCTGGCAGCCAAGTGGCTGGAGCAGGGAGGGGGAGGAGGAGGGGGAGGAGGGGGAGGGGAAGGAGGAGGAGGAGCAGGAGGAGGAGGGGGAGGAGGAGGGGAAGGAGGAGGGGGAGGGGGAGGAGGAGGAGGAGGAGGAGGATGAGGACGAGGAGGACGAGGAGGAGGAGGAGGAGGGGGAGGAGGAGGGGGGGAGGAGGGGAAGGAGGAGGAGGAGGGGGAGGGGGAGGAGGAGGAGGAGGAGGAGGAGGACAAGGACGAGGAGGAGGAGCAGAAGGAGGAGGAGGGGAAGGAGGAAAGAGGGGGAGGAGGAAGGGGAGGAGGAGGGGGAGGGGAAGGAGGAGGAGGAGGGGAAGGAGGAGGAGGGGGAGGAGGAGGAGGAAGAGGGGAAGGAGGAGGAGTGGGAGGAGGAGGAGGGGGAGGGGAAGGAGGGGGAGGGGAAGGAGGAGGAGGGGGAGCAGAAGGAGGAGGAGGTGAAGGAGGAAATAGGGGGAGGAGGAGGAAGGGGAGGAGGAGGGGGGGAGGAGCAGAAGGAGGAGGAGGGGAAGGAGGAAGGGGAGAAGGAGGGGGGGAGGAGCAGAAGGAGGAGGAGGGGAAGGAGGAAAGAGGGGGAGGAGGAAGGGGAGAAGGAGGGGGAGGGGAAGGAGGAGGAGGGGGAGCAGAAGGAGGAGGAGGGGAAGGAGGAAAGAGGGGGAGGAGGAAGGGGAGAAGGAGGGGGAGGGGAAGGAGGAGGAGGGGGTGCAGAAGGAGGAGGAGGGGAAGGAGGAAAAAGGGGGAGGAGGAAGGGGAGGAGGAGGGGGAGGGGAAGGAGGAGGAGGAGGGGAAGGAGGAGGAGGAAGAGGGGAAGGAGGAGGAGTGGGAGGAGGAGGAGGAGGAGGGGGAGGGGAAGGAGGAGGAGGAGGAGGAGGGGGAGCAGAAGGAGGAGGAGGGGAAGGAGGAAAGAGGGGGAGGAGGAGGAAGGGGAGGAAGAGGGGGGGAGGAGCAGAAGGAGGAGGAGGGGAAGGAGGAGGGGGGGTGTAAATGTGTGGATATTGGAGAGTTATGTACGGAGGGCTTTTGGGGTGTGAACTGTAAGGAGGAGGAGGGTGTTCTGCGTGAGAGAGAGAGAGAGAGAGGGAGAGAGAGGGAGTGTGTGTGTGTGTGTGCGCGTGTGTGTGTGTGTGTGTGTGTGTGTGTGTGTGTGTGTGTGTGTGTGTGTGTGTGTGTGTGTGTGTGTGTGTGTGTGTGTGTGTGTGTGTGTGTGTGTGTGTGTGTGAGAGAGAGAGAGAGAGAGAGAGAGGGAGGGAGTGTGTGTGAGAGCGAGAGGGAGGGAGTGTGTGAGAGAGAGAGAGAGAGAGAGAGAGAGATGGAGTGTGTGTGTGTGAGAGAGAGAGAGAGAGAGAGAGAGAGAGAGAGAGAGAGAGAGAGAGAGAGAGAGAGAGAGAGAGAGAGAGAGGGAGGGAGTGTGTGTATGCATGTATTGATGTGTGTCTGAGCAACTGTGTATGTATGTGTGTTCGTTAGCATGTGACTGTATATATTTGTCTTTGTGTTTGTGACCGTGTGTGTGTGTGTGTGTGTGTGTGTGTGTGTGTGTGTGTGTGTGTGTGTGTGTGTGTGTGTGTGTGTGTGTGTGTGTGTGTGTGTGTGTGTGTGTGTGTGTGTGTGTGTGTGTGTGTGTGTGTGTGTGTGTGTGTGTGCTCTCAGCAGTCGATGACCCTGTCTTCATGAAACTCCTTGTTGTTCAATTCTGAAAAATATTTAATGTAATACTTGAATGTAATACTTAATATTGAATGTAATACTTTAATGTAATACTTAATATGTAATGTAATACTTTAATGTAATACTTTAATGAAATACGTAATATTTAATGTAATACATGAATGTAATACTTTAAAAATGTTATAGTTTTACTAGCCTTTTGTTTCATCCACTAATAATTGTGATAATGAAATGGAAGATATTAGATTTGATATAACAAGCAAGATACTGTACAAGATACTTTAATGCCACACAACTATGGTTGGTGGTAATCGTTTGCGATACAGCATGTTATTTAAATAATATACTGTATAATAAATTTTAATAAACGACTCAGTCATGTGTGTGTGTGCATGTGTGTGCATGTATGTGTGTGTGCATGTGTGTGTGTGTGTGTGTCATAGGAGATATTTGACATGTTAATCAAGTAGCAATTATGTCTCTGTGTGTGTGCATGCATGCATGTGTCTATGTGCATGCATGTGTGTATTCCCATATGTGTGTCTTTGTGCTTGTGCACGAGCTGTTGTCAATGTGTGTACTGTACACACACACACACACACACACACGTGTGCGCTGATCTATGTCTGTGTGTGCATGGAAACAGGGGGGGCCCTTCCAACTGACCTGGAGTCAGGTCTGCTCCCCAGACAGCCAACAGGGGGGGCCCTTCCAACTGACCTGGAGTCAGGTCTGCTCCCCAGACAGCCAACAGGGGGGGCCCTTCCAACTGACCTGGAGTCAGGTCTGCTCCCCAGACAGCCAACAGGGGGGGCCCTTCCAACTGACCTGGAGTCAGGTGTGCTCCCCAGACAGCCAACAGGGGGGGCCCTTCCAACTGACCTGGAGTCAGGTCTGCTCCCCAGACAGCCAACAGGGGGGGCCCTTCCAACTGACCTGGAGTCAGGTCTGCTCCCCAGACAGCCAACAGGGGGGGCCCTTCCAACTGACCTGGAGTCAGGTCTGCACCCCAGACAGCCAACAGGGGGGGCCTTCCAACTGACCTGGAGTCAGGTCTGCTCCCCAGACAGCCAACAGGGGGGGCCCTTCCAACTGACCTGGAGTCAGGTCTGCTCCCCAGACAGCCAACAGGGGGGGGCCTTCCAACTGACCTGGAGTCAGGTCTGCTCCCCAGACAGCCAACAGGGGGGGCCCTTACAACTGACCTGGAGTCAGGTCTGCTCCCCAGACAGCCAACAGGGGGGGGCCCTTCCAACTGACCTGGAGTCAGGTCTGCTCCCCAGACAGCCAACAGACGCTTCTACATGCTCAAGTCAAGTAAGTCAAGTAATTTATTTATATAGCACATTTAAAAGCACAAGAGCCAACCAAAGTGCTGTACAATCAAAGCTTAAAATCAATGTCCTAATATAAAATACACAAATACACAAATACAAAAAGGCACAGCAGGACAAGACAGTACATTCAGAGAGTAGGACAGTAGGACAACACACGGATAGGGGAACACAAAGTACAGTAGCACACAGGGGACAGAGGAGCATAAGAAGAGATACAAGAGGGAGGGGGCAGGATAAAATTACATGGGAGTGTGTGAGTTAGGGTGTGGGAGAATCAGGGTTTATTGAAGGCCAGGGAATAGAAGTGGGTTTTTAGACGGGCCTTAAATGTCTCCAGCGAGGGGGGGGGGGGGCAGATCGGATCTCCAGGGGAAGCTGGTTCCACAGCTTGGGGGCCACGGCCTTGAAGGAGCGATCGCCTCTCTTTTTGAGTCTGATGCTGTCAGCGAGATTATGTTTGGTATGTTTGGTGACCAATCAGAGACCAGCAGCAATAGAAAAAAAGAAAGGTAATACCATCATCCATATCTATATATATATCTATATATATATATATATACACCAAAGAAATACACGTGTATGAGATACACACAGTGACAGTGCAAACAGTGCACTCACTATAAGAGAAGAGGTATTGCACAACACGTTTAGATAAAAACAGTACAATACAGAAACAAGTGATGTCCTCCATCTTATTAATATCATTAAGAAAATTGATATCATTATTAACCGTAACATTGCAGTATGACATTAATAGCATTAATAACCATAACAGTGAAGTATAACCTTAATAACCGTAACAGTGCAGTATAACCTTAATAACCGTAACAGTGCAGTATAACATTAATAACCGTAACAGTGCAGTATAACCTTAATAACCGTAACAGTGCAGTATAGCATTAATAACATTAATAGCATTAATAACTAACAGTGCAGTATAGCATTAATGCCATTAATAGCATTAATAACTAACAGTGCAGTATAACCTTAATAACATTAATAGCATTAATAACTAACAGTGCAGTATAGCATTAATAACTAACAGTGCAGTATAGCATTAATAACATTAATAGCATTAATAACTAACAGTGCAGTATAGCATTAATGCCATTAATAGCATTAATAACTAACAGTGCAGTATAACCTTAATAACATTAATAACCTTAATAACCGTAACAGTGCAGTATAACCTTAATAACCGTAACAGTGCAGTATAACCTTAATAACCGTAACAGTGCAGTATAACCTTAATAACCGTAACAGTGCAGTATAACCTTAATAACCGTAACAGTGCAGTATAACCTTAATAACCGTAACAGTGCAGTATAACCTTAATAACCGTAACAGTGCAGTATAACCTTAATAACCGTAACAGTGCAGTATAACATTAATAACCGTAACAGTGCAGTATAACCTTAATAACCGTAACAGTGCAGTATAACATTAATAACCGTAACAGTGCAGTATAACCTTAATAACATTAATAGCATTAATAACTAACAGTGCAGTATAGCATTAATAACATTAATAGCATTAATAACTAACAGTGCAGTATAGCATTAATAACATTAATAGCATTAATAACTAACAGTGCAGTATAGCATTAATGCCATTAATAGCATTAATAACTAACAGTGCAGTATAACCTTAATAACATTAATAGCATTAATAACTAACAGTGCAGTATAGCATTAATAACATTAATAGCATTAATAACTAACAGTGCAGTATAGCATTAATAACATTAATAGCATTAATAACTAACAGTGCAGTATAGCATTAATGCCATTAATAGCATTAATAACTAACAGTGCAGTATAACCTTAATAACATTAATAGTGTTGTGAAGGATCAGATTAAACCGAATATATATATTTATTTATGGATATATATTTAATAGTATTTGTATATCGTTTGATATCCCTTGTATATTCCTTGTACATATACACTGAATATCCCTTTAGTCTACTAACAGCCCATAATAGTTTCATTCTCTCATTGGACAAGAACTTGGCGCCAGCAGCCAAGCCCCTTGGTTCAAGTTCAATCGTGCCGACGAACATGTCGTTACTAGCCCGGTTCCGCGTAGGAATACGTCTGGCGAAATACGAATGGTACTATTTGTTCACAGCGCATATATATATGGCGCAAGTAAAGTAGAACTTTCTTTTAGTCCCTTAGCCCTTAGTTCTTTACCCTCCAACCTAGTGGCAAGACGTTAAGCCTCACCCACGATACACGTGTGGTGCAGTATGGTCAACTTGGCCTCAGAACGGCATTGAGACATCGTGTGGATTAATAGTTGAATTGTCATAGTTTGGCACTATACCGTCGAGTGGGACGTATTTCTATTAAGTTAATAATAGTCTATTATGTATGGTGCATCGTTCGGTTAGAGTTATACAGTGAGTAGTACCCCCATCGTTTCCTCGCGTTATCTAGAGTCTTAACCAGGCTGGGCAGACCACGTGTGGTGCTTTCATCCGAGGAGTTCTGGGCTAGGACGAGTGGACCTGCACATTGGATTACCTTACCCGGACGACGGCGAGCCCTACACGGCTTGGATTATCTACTTGCTTTGGGTGCTTTGATTTATGCCATGGATAACAGCCAACACTGGTGAGTGTTGGAACTACCCCCCGAGAGGAGTCCAGGTGAGACGGTGCTCTACCCCGAGTGAGGTCGCCTCACGTCTCTTCGTTGTGGACCGGCAGCTACCGTCTACAAGAGGGCCCAACTGTATTCATCTGTGGACCAAGGTTCTGTAAGCACCGTGTTCAGCACTCTGAATTCTCCCAAGAAATCGTTGGCCAGATGGGATATCGCCGGCGGCTCTCCTAACCCCCCCCCCCCCTACTGACTTACAACCAGCAGGACCCCCCTTTAGTATATCCAGCTATAATCATTAAGTACCATCGCTATAGTTCCCTAAAGAACCAGGTTGTATACTTGCTTCCTGCGTAACCAGAGATTGGACATTCAATGTTGATTTGCCTACGAATACTCATTTGCCTTACAAGTGCATTCAAATCATAAATGTCATTAAGTGAACGTTGTATATACCCTTTGCTATATATTAAATATTCGACTTATACATTTGTGTGGACTTGGTTTCATGTTGGGAAAGTGTTCATCATATCTATATCATGTACTGTGTGGCCAGTAGTTAAAGTACATAAAGCGGTAGTGGTTTAATGATACCATACTTATCAATACAGTCAGGGAATTGTACCCCTCAGTTACAATTGGTCCTTCGAGCCGGAGGGTAACTAGTGTAATATTAATATAGTGTTATTAATATTGAAATGGCCTATGATGAACACTCCACGAAACGGTCCTCCTAACGTAGAACGCCCGCGGCGCAGACGACAGACACCTCAGTACTTAGAGGATTACGCTGTCAGTCAACTACCTAGCCTTCGACAAACGGTAAACGCGGTAAAAGTAGAAAGTAAAATTATGTCTGACCTTAACAACCAGGTTACCCCGACCACAGAGGCCCTAGTGGGTTCTAATGTAACTGACCAAGCTCACGGTGGGGACCAGGAGGGAGCTGACATGCCTTTACCCCCCGCCAATACCGAAGAAGTAGTCCCCGACCAGCCCCGGGAGGAAGACAACCCTACAGAGAGAGAACTCTGCACGGAACAAGATGAGGAGAGCGCCGAGGAGATAGAGCTCCAGGACTCCCCAACGAGTACAGCCAGGAGCGGCTCACCTCTACAACCGTCTTCCCCCAGCGAAGCGGAGAGGATGCTATCACAGGCGTTCCTCGTCAGCCTGACAGCCTCTACCGAACGCGATCGACTCCAGGGTGAACGCGATCGACTTCAGGGTGAACGCGATCGACTCCAGACGCAGCAACGGAGCGAAGAAGAGCGCATACGCCTGGAGATGAGACGCCTTCAGACGGAAGAGAATATGGCAAGAGACCGAGCAGACACCCAGCGTGCCGCTGCCGGTGCCCAAAGAGAAACAGAGCGCGACCTCGCTCTCATCCAGCGCGAAACCGAGCGCGACAGACTACAGGGCGAGCGCGACAGACTACAAGCCGAGCGCGACAAATTACAAGCGCAGCTAATGGAGCAGCTGATCACCAAGGCAACACCCTCTCCCTCCGCCAGGGGTTCAAGGAACTCGTCGAGACAACAGTCAAGGGCAGCATCCCCTAACCGAGCAAGCGACCCTGAACTTGACCAACAGACCAAGCCTATACCCCCCGCAGACCCCCTTCCCCGACCGGTCCAAGCGAGACCCAGCTACAAGGAAGGAGCGGCATACACTGCGGAGAAGCTAAATAAACGACTACAGGATCTAGAGGACCTGATAGAAGAAGAAGAGGGAGAGGAGGAGAACCAAGCCCGACGACAGCACAGTACTCCACCGGACCAGGAGGTCCAGTACAGCCCAGGCTATACCCCCGCGGCGCTGCGCTACAGACCCCCGACTCTATTCACGGGTGAGCATGACGCACGACCAGCCCCGAGGAATAGCACCTGGACCAGCGGGCCATGGTACCCTGCCGGTACCAGCCCACAGAGAGGCGCAAGAGGAGACTCGCCTAGGAGGCCTCTCCCCCAACGCTCGCCGATGTATCAGCCATCCACGGCGTCATACATTGGCACACCGACGTTTCCAGACTTCAACTATGAGAATCGAGCACAGTACACGGAGCTCCGGATGTGCTTAGAGACAATGATGGTGGATGTCGCTGATGAACGCCACAAGTATGCAATATTACTGAAGCACCTGAAAGTACCCCGAGCGCACAATATAGCGCTAGCCTATGCCACCTCTACGACCCCATACACCGCGGCTCTAGCAGCGCTGGACCAGAGATATGGACGTATATGGGATTACGTAATCCAAGAGATAAGGCATATTGACCGCCTACCCCCAGCAACAGACAATCGCTCATTAGACGACCTGTCTATAAAAGTGCAGTCCCTGGTAGGGATGCTGGGAGCGCAACGAGAAAAAGGGTATGCACGAGCTATACGCCAACTCTAACGTCGAGAGGATTTTAGAGAAGCTGCCACCCGCCAGACAAGAGCGCTTCAGGCGGCAGAGAGACCACCGTGATCCTAACGGTCCCGAACCATCCCTCCTCGATCTAGCCGACTTCCTGGCGAGAGAAGTCAGCAGCCTACGACTGGATATGTTCGTGCGGAGCACACCAAGCTCCAGAGAGGGACCCAGGAGAATAAACGATGGAAGAAGATCGGTGACTGTCATGCACCAATCAGAATCAGTACCGAGCAGTAAGAACCACAGTACCCCCTCGAGAAAAGAGAAGTGGAAGATGGTGTGCCCGTACTGCGAGAAGGAACACTGGCTGTCACAATGTGACCTGTTCACAAAGATGAATGCAGAAGAAGTGAGTCAATGGATAAAGTCCAACAGGCGCTGTTACCGATGTGCGCGCAGTCACATGGCAGCCGAGTGCCGCCTAAAGAAGAGGTGCAGTCGGTGTGACGGAGCCCACCTAGACGTCCTACACGACAGTAACAGAAGAAAGCCTGCACATGCACCATCGAGCAGCACAAAGGCAAGTGTCATGTACATTGACCCCGCCAGCAGCAGCGGCGCCCAAGTGCTCTTAAAGGTAGTCCGTGTAACATTGAGCTACCAAGATGAAGTCATGGACACTTACGCCGTCCTTGATGATGGGTCAGAGAAGACCCTTCTGCTCGCGTCCGCTGCGGCCCAGCTGGGACTGCGGGGGAGCGAGAACCAAATGACGATTCGGACAATAAGAAGAGATTTAAAGACGATAAAAGGCGAGAATGTCTCCTTCACTATCGCAGCAAGCGGGCAGCCAGAGCGACGGTATAGGATTACAAATGCTTTCACCAGCCAAGAAATAGGACTATCACAGTACACCTACCCCATCGCCAAACTGATGGATAAATATGTGCACCTGCGTCAACTACCTATCCCGCTCATAGACGGCGCCACCCCGACCCTGCTGATAGGCTCCGACCATGCAGACCTCATAGTCCCGATAGACCGGGTCCATACAGGACCCAGAGGCTGTCCTGCAGCAGTCGAGACCCGCCTAGGATGGACACTACAAGGCCCCCTCGCTAAATCTCTTAACCGAACAGCAGCCACTAGCTGCCTCCACTCCAGAGTGACAGAAGAAGACATTTACGCCATAAACCTCCTCGAGCAGGGGACAAAGAGAGTCACAGCCAGCGGAGTGATGAGATACGCAACTCCACTCCTGAGGCGGGAGGGAATGCCCACCTTTCACGCCACGAAAGAAGCTACGGAGCGGTATCTATTGAACACAGAGCGGCGCCTAGCCAAAGACCCCGCTCAAGAGAGTGTGTACCGCGCTGAGATTGAGAAGCTAATCACAGCGAGACACGTAATGCAGATTGACATTAAAGAGGCCGATCAGACGACCAAATCATGGTACGTGCCGCACCACAAGGTCCACCACAACGGCAAGGATCGCATTGTGTTTAACTGCAGCTACCAGATCGGATCCCAAAATCTGAATAAAGAGCTCTTGCCCGGCCCCACACTCGGCCCCTCTCTACTAGGCGTGCTACTACGCTTCCGCCAGGACAAGGTGGCTATCAGCGGGGATATCAAAGGGATGTTCCTGCAGGTGAGACTAGTGGAGGAGGACAAGCCCCTGCTGCGGTTCCTATGGAGAGAGAGGATCGGAGATGAGCACCCCGCCATCTATCAATGGGAAGTCCTCCCTTTCAGAACTACATGCAGCCCGTGCTGTGCTACATTTGCACTACAGAAACACGTCGCAGAGGACCCAGCAGCAGATGAAGAGGTCCGACACAGTGTGAAGAACAGTTTCTACGTGGACAACTGTTTACAAAGCGTTTCGACTCAAGAAGAAGCCGAGGCTCTCCTACTCAAGCTACGCGCCTCCCTGATCAAAGGCGGCTTTGATCTCAGGCAGTGGGCCAGCAGCGACCCGCACGTATTGCGCAGCCTCTCCCCCGCGGACAAGGCTGCCAGCAGCGAGACCTGGATGGCGACCATCCCAGGAGAAGCCCAAGAAATGACACTAGGATTAGTCTGGCGCTTCAAAACAGACTCGCTCCACTATAGACACAAACCCCTGACCACGGAGCAGGGAAGGTCGACGGCGATACCGACCACCAGACGGAGTGTGTACAGAACACTCGCCAGACAATATGACCCGTTGGGATGTATTCTACCTTACACCACCAGGGCAAAGATGATTGTACGAGCACTATGGGACAAGGACCAGGGCTGGGACGACCCAATACCCGCACCCCTTGCCTCCACATGGAGAGAGTGGGAGACGGAACTCCGCTCACTCCCAGGCGTCAATATACGCCGCAGCTACTTCCCACCCACAGTGAGGCCAGAGACATGCAAGATGGATCTACACGTCTTCAGCGACGCCTCGAAGTAGCCTATGGATCAGTGGCCTACTTGCGTGCCCAAGAGAAGGGAGGAGAGATACACACCGCTTTCATCCTGGCTCGCTCAAGAATAGCCCCACGAAAGCAACAATCTATCCCGCGTCTAGAGCTCTGCGCAGCCCTAGCAGGAGCGCATCTAGCCACGTTAATCCAACGTGAACTCACCATTCCGGTGCACAGAACAATCTTGTGGTCAGATTCCACGACAGTACTCACATGGATCAAGTCTGATTCATGCAGATACAAAGTCTTCGTGGGAGTCAGAGTCACCGAGATTCAAGAGTTAACAGAAACAGCGAGCTGGCGGTATGTGGACACCAAACACAACCCAGCTGACGTCATCACCCGGGGAATGTCCCTAGATGACCTCACCCGTCACAACATCTACAGTGACGGACCAGAGTTCCTCAAGCTCCCTGAAGAAGAGTGGCCTACGCCCACCCCACGGGAAGCGAGTAAAGAGGAGGCTGAGAACAAGAAACCTATGTTCTGTGGACTGAGCACAGTCGCCTCCACAGACCCCAACATAGATGATTGCATTACCCTACAGAGTGCGCAGCTAAAGACATTCCTGTGGCACCACCCAGAGATTCAGCCCACTGCCGACATTTCAGCAGCTGACTACGAAGAAGCAGAACTTCTTCTACTACAACGAGCCCAGAGAGACTCGTTCCCCGACGAGCTAGACTGTCTACAGGGAGGAAAGCCCGTCCCATCAGACAGCAGATTGCTCCACCTGGCACCCGAGAGCGACGCCCATAATCTCATCAGAGTGGGTGGTCGTCTGCGGAGGGCCCCCAATCTACCGGATGACGTTAAGTACCCGATAGTCTTGAACAGCCGACACAAGGTCACAGAGCTGATCATAAAGAAATACGACGAGGATGTACACCACGCAGGAGCAGAGAGAGTCTTCGCGGAGATCAGACGTCGCTATTGGATACTTCAAGGAAGAGAAGCAGTGCGACGCTTCCAGCGAACCTGTCTAGACTGCCGAAAGTGGCGCGCGCAGCCCAGCATACCCCGGATGGCTGACCTACCTCCCTGTCGCCTCCGACTCGGCGACAAGCCATTCCACTCCACAGGCATGGACTGTTTTGGCCCGTTGTATATAAAGAAAGGAAGAGGAACCGAGAAGCGGTGGGGTATTGTATTCAAATGCATGACCACCAGAGCGATACATATCGAACTCCTTCCAACCATGAGCACAGACTCATTCCTTATGGCCTTCCGAAGATTCACATCACGGAAAGGAAAACCGTCTACATTGTTGTCTGATCACGGGACAAACTTCAAAGGCGGAGAAAGAGAGCTGAGAGAGAGCTTCCAAGCTATGGGCCCAGAACTTAAGACCCACCTCGCTCCATCCCAGATTGACTTCCAGTTTAATCCCCCGAACGCACCCCACTTCGGTGGAACCTGGGAACGAGAAGTACGTTCTATAAAGACAGCCCTGTACGCCGTGCTTGGGGCCCAGACTGTAGCGGAAGAAGTCCTAATGACAGTCCTCACGGAGATCGAGGGAGTATTGAACTCCAAGCCCCTCGGCTACGTCTCCAGTGATATAGCAGATGTCGACCCAGTCACCCCCAACACACTCTTGATGGGGCGGCTGGACCCCGCGCTACCCCAGACAATGTACAGGCCTGAAGAAGCGAACGGCCGAAGAATGTGGAGGTACAGTCAAGTACTAGCTGACAAGTTTTGGAACAGCTTTCTACTCCACTACCTACCGTCTCTACAGACCCGCCAGAAGTGGGTAAAAAAGAGAGACAATTTGACAGAAGGAACAGTCGTCATGATTATCGACCAGTCACTACCCAGAGCTAGGTGGCCGGCTGGCCGCGTAAGCAAGTGATCACCGGTGCCGATGGCAAGGTCCGAGCAGCTGAGGTGCTCGTCCAAGGGCGAACTTACACACGACCCGTGGCGAGGCTAATAGAACTGCCCAGACTCCCAGACACTATCGATGACGACCATGACCCCACGACTTTGTGAGTTGACTGACCCTTACAGCGGACCTTGAGTGGTAGACAGTGCGGTTAATCTGTCTCTGCTTAGCTAATTAGGTGGGACTAATTAGGGGGCGGCTGTTGTGAAGGATCAGATTAAACCGAATATATATATTTATTTATGGATATATATTTAATAGTATTTGTATATCGTTTGATATCCCTTGTATATTCCTTGTACATATACACTGAATATCCCTTTAGTCTACTAACAGCCCATAATAGTTTCATTCTCTCATTGGACAAGAACTTGGCGCCAGCAGCCAAGCCCCTTGGTTCAAGTTCAATCGTGCCGACGAACATGTCGTTACTAGCCCGGTTCCGCGTAGGAATACGTCTGGCGAAATACGAATGGTACTATTTGTTCACAGCGCATATATATATGGCACAAGTAAAGTAGAACTTTCTTTTAGTCCCTTAGCCCTTAGTTCTTTACCCTCCAACCTAGTGGCAAGACGTTAAGCCTCACCCACGATACACGTGTGGTGCAGTATGGTCAACTTGGCCTCAGAATGGCATTGAGACATCGTGTGGATTAATAGTTGAATTGTCATAGTTTGGCACTATACCGTAGAGTGGGACGTATTTCTATTAAGTTAATAATAGTCTATTATGTATGGTGCATCGTTCGGTTAGAGTTATACAGTGAGTAGTACCCCCATCGTTTCCTCGCGTTATCTAGAGTCTTAACCAGGCTGGGCAGACCACGTGTGGTGCTTTCATCCGAGGAGTTCTGGGCTAGGACGAGTGGACCTGCACATTGGATTACCTTACCCGGACGACGGCGAGCCCTACACGGCTTGGATTATCTACTTGCTTTGGGTGCTTTGATTTATGCCATGGATAACAGCCAACACTGGTGAGTGTTGGAACTACCCCCCGAGAGGAGTCCAGGTGAGACGGCGCTCTACCCCGAGTGAGGTCGCCTCACGTCTCTTCGTTGTGGACCGGCAGCTACCGTCTACAAGAGGGCCCAACTGTATTCATCTGTGGACCAAGGTTCTGTGGGCACCGTGTTCAGCACTCTGAATTCTCCCAAGAAATCGTTGGCCAGATGGGATATCGCCGGCGGCTCTCCTAACCCCCCCCCCCCTACTGACTTACAACCAGCAGGACCCCCCTTTAGTATATCCAGCTATAATCATTAAGTACCATCGCTATAGTTCCCTAAAGAACCAGGTTGTATACTTGCTTCCTGCGTAACCAGAGATTGGACATTCAATGTTGATTTGCCTACGAATACTCATTTGCCTTACAAGTGCATTCAAATCATAAATGTCATTAAGTGAACGTTGTATATACCCTTTGCTATATATTAAATATTCGACTTATACATTTGTGTGGACTTGGTTTCATGGTGGGAAAGTGTTCATCATATCTATATCATGTACTGTGTGGCCAGTAGTTAAAGTACATAAAGCGGTAGTGGTTTAATGATACCATACTTATCAATACAGTCAGGGAATTGTACCCCTCAGTTACAAATAGCATTAATAACTAACAGTGCAGTATAGCATTAATGCCATTAATAGCATTAATAACTAACAGTGCAGTATAACCTTAATAACATTAATAGCATTAATAACTAACAGTGCAGTATAGCATTAATGCCATTAATAGCATTAATAACTAACAGTGCAGTATAACCTTAATAACCGTAACAGTGCAGTATAACCTTAATAACCGTAACAGTGCAGTATAACCTTAATAACCGTAACAGTGCAGTATAACATTAATAACCGTAACAGTGCAGTATAACCTTAATAACCGTAACAGTGCAGTATAACATTAATAACCGTAACAGTGCAGTATAACCTTAATAACCGTAACAGTGCAGTATAACCTTAATAACATTAATAGCATTAATAACTAACAGTGCAGTATAGCATTAATGACATTAATAGCATTAATAACTAACAGTGCAGTATAGCATTAATAACATTAATAGCATTAATAACTAACAGTGCAGTATAGCATTAATGCCATTAATAGCATTAATAACTAACAGTGCAGTATAACCTTATTAACATTAATAGCATTAATAACGAACAGTGCAGTATAGCATTAATAACATTAATAGCATTAATAACTAACAGTGCAGTATAGCATTAATAACATTAATAGCATTAATAACTAACAGTGCAGTATAGCATTAATGCCATTAATAGCATTAATAACTAACAGTGCAGTATAGCATTAATGCCATTAATAGCATTAATAACTAACAGTGCAGTATAGCATTAATAACCGTAACAGTGCAGTATAACCTTAATAACCGTAACAGTGCAGTATAACCTTAATAACCGTAACAGTGCAGTATAACATTAATAACCGTAACAGTGCAGTATAACCTTAATAACCGTAACAGTGCAGTATAACCTTAATAACCGTAACAGTGCAGTATAACCTTAATAACCGTAACAGTGCAGTATAACCTTAATAACCGTAACAGTGCAGTATAACCTTAATAACCGTAACAGTGCAGTATAACCTTAATAACCGTAACAGTGCAGTATAACCTTAATAACCGTAACAGTGCACTATAACCTTAATAACCGTAACAGTGCAGTATAACCTTAATAACCGTAACAGTGCAGTATAACCTTAATAACCGTAACAGTGCAGTATAACATTAATAACCGTAACAGTGCAGTATAACCTTAATAACCGTAACAGTGCAGTATAACCTTAATAACCGTAACAGTGCAGTATAACCTTAATAACATTAATAGCATTAATAACTAACAGTGCAGTATAGCATTAATAACATTAATAGCATTAATAACTAACAGTGCAGTATAGCATTAATAACATTAATAGCATTAATAACTAACAGTGCAGTATAGCATTAATGCCATTAATAGCATTAATAACTAACAGTGCAGTATAACCTTAATAACATTAATAGCATTAATAACTAACAGTGCAGTATAGCATTAATGCCATTAATAGCATTAATAACTAACAGTGCAGTATAACCTTAATAACATTAATAGCATTAATAACTAACAGTGCAGTATAGCATTAATAACATTAATAGCATTAATAACTAACAGTGCAGTATAACCTTAATAACATTAATAGCATTAATAACTAACAGTGCAGTATAGCATTAATGCCATTAATAGCATTAATAACTAACAGTGCAGTATAACCTTAATAACATTAATAGCATTAATAACTAACAGTGCAGTATAGCATTAATGCCATTAATAGCATTAATAACTAACAGTGCAGTATAACCTTAATAACCGTAACAGTGCAGTATAACCTTAATAACCGTAACAGTGCAGTATAACCTTAATAACCGTAACAGTGCAGTATAACCTTAATAACCGTAACAGTGCAGTATAACATTAATAACCGTAACAGTGCAGTATAACATTAATAACCGTAACAGTGCAGTATAACATTAATAACCGTAACAGTGCAGTATAACCTTAATAACCGTAACAGTGCAGTATAACCTTAATAACCGTAACAGTGCAGTATAACCTTAATAACCGTAACAGTGCAGTATAACCTTAATAACCGTAACAGTGCAGTATAACATTAATAACCGTAACAGTGCAGTATAACCTTAATAACCGTAACAGTGCAGTATAACCTTAATAACCGTAACAGTGCAGTATAACCTTAATAACATTAATAGCATTAATAACTAACAGTGCAGTATAACATTAATAACCGTAACAGTGCAGTATAACATTAATAACCGTAACAGTGCAGTATAACATTAATAACCGTAACAGTGCAGCATAACCTTAATAACCGTAACAGTGCAGTATAACATTAATAACCGTAACAGTGCAGTATAACATTAATAACCGTAACAGTGCAGTATAACCTTAATAACCGTAACAGTGCAGTATAACATTAATGACATTAATAGCATTAATAACTAACAGTGCAGTATAGCATTAATGCCATTACTACCATTAATAACCGTAACAGTGCAGTATAACATTAATAACATTAATAGCATTAATAACAGTAACAGTGCAGTATAACATTAATAACCGTAACAGTGCAGTATAACATTAATAACATTAATAGCATTAATAACTAACAGTGCAGTATAACATTAATAACCGTAACAGTGCAGTATAACATTAATAACCGTAACAGTGCAGTATAACATTAATAACCGTAAAACAGTGCAGTATAACCTTAATAACCGTAACAGTGCAGTATAGCATTAATAACATTAATAGCATTAATAACTAACAGTGCAGTATAGCATTAATGCCATTACTACCATTAATAACAGTAACAGTGCAGTATAACATTAATAACCGTAACAATGCAGTATAACATTAATAACATTAATAGCATTAATAACAGTAACAGTGCAGTATAACATTAATAACCGTAACAGTGCAGTATAACATTAATAACATTAATAGCATTAATAACAGTAACAGTGCAGTATAACCTTAATAACCGTAACAGTGCAGTATAACATTAATAACCGTAACAGTGCAATATAACCTTAATAACCGTAACAGTGCAGTATAACCTTAATAACCGTAACAGTGCAGTATAACCTTAATAACCGTAACAGTGCAGTATAACATTAATAACTGTAACAGTGCAGTATAACCTTAATAACCGTAACAGTGCAGTATAACCTTAATAACCGTAACAGTGCAGTATAACCTTAATAACCGTAACAGTGCAGTATAACATTAATAACCGTAACAGTGCAGTATAACCTTAATAACCGTAACAGTGCAGTATAACCTTAATAACCGTAACAGTGCAGTATAACCTTAATAACCGTAACAGTGCAGTATAACCTTAATAACCGTAACAGTGCAGTATAACCTTAATAACCGTAACAGTGCAGTATAACATTAATAACATTAATAGCATTAATAACTAACAGTGCAGTATAGCATTAATGCCATTAATACCATTAATGTGGCGGACTCAGGCTGTTTGAAGCGCAGGGGTGAAAAGAAAAAAGGGGCACCTACTGCACAACATGGGACCCCATCAGTGAGAAAAAAGAAATTATGCGTCATGTCTGGTGAGATAGTCTTCATCCTTGATTAAAATTAACGTTAGAATAACATAGACAATCCAGATAACGCACCTCTATGATAAAAACACACAGGGAACAATACACCTTTCAAATGTTTATTTTGTGTACAATTACACAAAATTCCAAGATAAGATCAAATATGACTTTGACAGGTGGTCCAAACTTAAAAACTCAGTACAGGCACGAGTATTAATAGTTAAGATGGATGTTTTACCTAGAATCAACTTCATTAGCTCAATGTTACCGTTACCCCCTCCTGATGGTTACTGGAAAAAATTACACTCCACCGCATATACATTTATTTGGAATAACAAACCTCCACGAATAAAAAGATCCACCGCACAGAGAAACAAAGCCGACGGAGGTTTGGCATTTCCAGACTTTTACCACTATTTTAAAGCGTACTCTTTAAGACCACTGACAACCTGGTTTGACTCCCAAGCATCTGTATCCTGGAGAAACTTAGAAGAAAATATAGTAGCACCACATAGACTGCAGGACATAGTATACACCATATTATCACTTAAGCAATGCAAATTGAAATTTGGCCCCCTTATTATACATGTGATCCGGATATGGCGTGAAACACAAAAAAAAATATTCTAACCAACATAAATGGCATAGCCATACTCCCCTATTCAATAACAATGCACTCCTTATTGGAAAACAACCTATAAGATACCCCAAATGGGAAAAGCAGGGCATATACACATTGGGAGATGTTTTCAACAAACAGGGTTTTTGTAGCTATCAAGATATACATAAAAAATGTAACCTTACCAGTTCCACATATTATTTTTACGCACAGTTATTGGATTGTTTGAAGGCTCATGGAGTCTCTTCGGAGTTCTCTTCGGTTCAAATAACAAACTCAGCAAGACCGACGGCTTCTCAGTTACAGTGGGTGACAATATTGTCACAAGGAAAGATGAAATTACCTACCTGGGTTCCATCCTAGAGGCTAATCTCTCCTGTGACAAAATGGCATCCAATGTAATAAAAAAAGTCAACCAACGAACTCGATTCTTGTACCGGATCTCCTCTCTGGTAAACAAGAATACCCTGAAGACTCTGGCAGGAGCACTCATTCAGGGGTACTACGACTATGCTTGCACCTCATGGTACCAAAGCACCTCAAAGGCGCTAAAAACAAAATTACAAACATCTCAAAACAAACTGGTCAGACTACTGCTTGACCTTACTCCTAGAACCCACCTCACCCCTGCCCACTTTGACAACCTAGGATGGCTTAGAGTAGATGACAGAGTACAGCAACTTGCAATGGGCCTGGTCTACAAGATACACTACACGACCAAGGTACCCATGTACATGGCAAAATACTTCCCAAAGGTCAGTGAATACCACGATCACAACACCAGAGGGAGCTCCACAAATCATGTTAAACCCAGATTCGGCTCAAATAAGGGACTAAACACGTTTCGCAATTATGCCACATCAATGTGGAACGCCCTACCCAAAGCTGTAAAGGAATGTGGATCACTACCCACTTTCAAAACCTCTCTCAAGAGACACCTACGGGAGACTGCAATTCAACACTGGCCCCTGTAAATATCCTAACCCAACCCCCTCCAATGTACAGTCATTTACCTAGTATGGTTTTGTCAATAGTCCAATGTACAATTTTGTTTGTTTGTACAGAGTCTCCCCCCCCCCCCCCTCAATGTACAGTTTTGCTTGTTTATACAGTGTGCCCCCCCCCCCCCAACCACCTCCAATGTAAATTACCCAGTATGGTTGTCAATATCCCAGTGTACCCAACCCCCCCCCAC
The DNA here is from genome assembly GCF_963971535.1 of Notolepis coatsorum. NCBI lineage: Eukaryota > Metazoa > Chordata > Actinopteri > Aulopiformes > Paralepididae > Notolepis > Notolepis coatsorum. Next base: position 23,826 of record NW_028170190.1, read on the forward strand.
CCAACCTCCTCCAATGTACAGTTTCTACGTCAAATGTATATACTCCCTTTTCTTGACTCCTTCTGTATCACAAACAGTACTGTATTTGCAAATCTGGTATGTCATAAATGTATAGATGTAGCAGTACTGACTATCTGTATGTCATGTATGTCATATATGTCCTGATGAATTGAAAATGGGGGACCCTGATGTAAACAAGACGAAAGTCTTTCTCTGGTCTGCATCCCCTTAACAATTGTGTGTATTGAGCTGTACTGTATTGTACCCATTCTGCAATCTGTTAATAAAGTTTTCAATCAATCAATCAATCCCATTAAGGATACCAATTGAGCACCACAGATATCACAAATTCTTCTATGAAAGAGAGACATCGAGAGGCTTCGTATCTGATTTTTATCATCACTTACTAACGTCTTCATATGGAATCCTCCCCCTAGACTCAGTCTGGAGGAGGGATATACCAGACTTGGAAATAGATTTTGATTGGCAAGAAGTCTGGGCAAACGTTCGAATTGCGTCACGTAACCCGGACCATAAACAAATTAATCTTAATTATATTCATAGGACATACCTGACTCCTATAAGATTAAACAGATTGTGACTTAAACAAGACTCCCTATGTTCCTTATGTACAAATGGGGATGAGGGTACATTTATGCACATGTATTGGGATTGCCCACCGGTTAAGATATTCTGGAAAGAAGTGTCCCAGCAATTATCAGTATTCTTATTTCTGAACATACCTGTACATCCCTCTGTATTGCTGTTGAATGATGTATTTCAGTTTGCAGCCCCTATACAGCTAAAGAGACTAGTTTTATCCGGTCTCACAGCTGCTAAAAAGCTGATGGATTCAACCGGAAAAAAATTGCCGGAAGGTATGGGTTCTTACCTATCTCGATGTGATTTATCTAGAAATATCTACAGCAAGAATTTTAGGTGTCAGTGAAACCAACATTGCAATCTGGTTAGAAGTGGTGGAGAGAATAAAAGCTAGCATATGAAGTATAGTGCCTGGTTAGAAACGAAAGAAAATGGATGGATTATCCAAGTGGGGGTCCGGGGGGGTGAGCGAGCAGGAGCATATGTATGTATGGTATTAGATAGCAAGTATTAGGTATATATCTCGTAAACTACATTTATAATGATTCAAATGTTGATTTCATTGGATGTTTACTGTTAATGCTTGTGTGTCTAATTTGTTGTTATGTTTATGTATAAAAAATTATTAAAAAAAAATACAAAAAAAAGAAAAGAAAAAAAACAGTGCAGAATAACATTAATATAATATATAACCGTAACAAATTTTATATTGCAGATGTAATATGTATTCTATGTAGTAAAGTTTGACATGATGATTGACGTGTCGAAGGGCCCTCTTGATTGGCCGACTGACCTGCCTATGACTGAGGGTCTGTTCCAATCATTTCTTTAGATACAAAATGACATTGTGATTGGTTGGGGTGGTGGCCCTGCACAGAGTGCCTATTGGTCAGGATGGCCCTTCATGTAAAAAGCATGCGTCTATATATGTATGTATATCCATGTCTGTGTGTGTGTGCATGTGCATGTGCATGTGCGTGTGTGTGTGTGTGTGTGTGTGCGTGTGCGTGTCTGTGTGTGCGTGTGCGTGTGTGTGTGTGCGTGCGTGCGTGCATGCGTGTGTGTGTGTATGTGTGTGTGTATATATCTGTGTGTGCATGTGTGTGCGTGTGCATGTGTGTGTGTGTATATCTGTGTTTGCGTGTGTGTGTGTGTGTGTGTGTATGTGTGTGTGTATGTGTGTGTGTGTGTGTGTGTGTGTATGTGTATGTGTGTGTGTGTGTGTGTGTGTGTGCGTGTGTGTGTGTGCGTGTGTGTGCGTGCAGGCCAGCCTCAGATGGTCAGCAGCGCCTGAGGACAGTGGCGGTCATGGTGGGGAGGAGTGAGTAACATATATGTATGTATATCCATGTCTGTGTGTGTGTGCATGTGCATGTGCGTGTGTGTGTGTGTGTGTGTGTGTGTGTGTGTGTGTGTGTGTGTGTGTGTGTGTGTGTGTGTGTGTGTGTGTGCATCAGTGGCATCGCATGGGTAAAATAACAGGGGAAGCCAAAAAAAAGTATTAAAAAAAAATTATTAAATGTTTTTATTAATTTTGTTTTGTTTTTTCTTTTTCTTTTTTTTAAGTCAAGCACCATGTACACTACAGTATGGCTCGGCGGCCAGTCAAACTTTCTTAACAGATTGCAGAATGGGTACAATACAGTACGGCTCAATACACACAATTGTATAAGGGGATGCAGACCAGAGAAAGACGTTTGTCTTGTTTACATCAGGGTCCCCCATTTTCAATTCATAGTGACATTTATGACATACAAGACATCATGACATCAAATATACAGTACTGTTACCCATAGATCCTGACAGAGTATATACATATGATGGGGAGGGGACTGTACATTAGGAGGGGGTGGGTGGGTGGGAGAGAAATATACATATGGCCGGGAGAGAATATGATTGTCTATTAGACAAACGTGACAAGAGTCTAGACAAACGTATTTCTCTGGTCTGCATCCCCTTAACAATTGTGTGTATTGAGCCGTACTGTATTGTACCCATTCTGCAATCTGTTAAATAAAGTTTTCATTCATTCATTCATTCACGTGTCTGTTGCGCTGCGCGCCCAGCCATCAGAGCGCTCCTACTGTAAAATGCGGAAGCAGCCATTTCAGCCTCAGTTTTACTCGTTTATAAAAATGATTTAAAATGTTTATTAGCGACGCCGAGCTTTCAAACCCCGCCGCATCTGTGTGTGAAACCCTAATGGAACGCTGGGTACCTTTGACATTTATATCCGATATATTTTGGACCCACCGCTAGCTTTTAAGCAGTGCTTGATGGTGCACATTAACCTGGCTACTATGGAGGAATAAGTGACTGCGTATTCCAGCCCCTGGCTTGCATTGCAGTCATGAAAGGGTATACAAGCTTGCCTGATAACGTTAGTTAGTCAGTCAGGCTGCTCAGTGCTTACCTGGTCAATAATGTGGTCCTCCTCTTGCCAGATAGATTTGTTAAATCATAATATCCACAGTGGTGTGCTCTGCTGGTCCTCAGTAAATGTCCCGCCGGCGAAAATAAGTTGCTATTAAAGTGCTAAATGTTAGATACACTAATAGAGGATTAGAACGTGCCCGCTCTGTTAATAACATTTTCAATCAATTCCGCGAGGGGATGATGTTCAGACATGTTTGTAGTAGACTACTAGACTGAGTGACGCCAGACAGTTTTATACTACTAATGGGATGTCACGTTAGGTAGTCAGGTGGAAACGTGAACTTCTGAGTGCCCCGCCTCCAGGGGGGAAAATATGCTGAGTGTTTTCCTCCCAGCTCCGTTTTAAACTTTTAGGGTGTGGCAGTCAGCTCGAATCTGATTGGCTAGGATCGGATTTGGACTCTATAATGCTGGAAGCCTGGAGAAAGAGACCTACCCACTGCCTCTCTCCTATACTAGCTGCAGTGAGCACAGTGTGCTCTGACAGTGTGTTAGAGGGAGTGAGAAGGAGAAGAGGGAGACATTTAAAAAAAATATATATATATATATATATAACACAGATGCACAGATGAAAAAACATGTAAACTATATTAATTTTTTTTTTTTCATATTTCATATTTCATATTTGATATGAATTTATAGGGAGGCATGGCTTCCGTTGGCTTCCATAAGGATTCGCTACTGGTGTGCATGCCTGTGTGTGCGTGTGCGTGTGTGTGTGTGTGCGTGCGTGCGTGCATGTGTGTGTGTGTATGTGTGTGTGTATATATCTGTGTATATATCTGTGTGTATATCTGTGTGTGTGTGTGCGTGCGTGCGTGCGTGCGTGCGTGCGTGCGTGCGTGCGTGCGTGCGTGCGTGCGTGTGTGTGTGTGTGTGTGTGTGTGTGTGTGTGTGTGTGCGTGTGTGTGTGCGTGTGTGTGTGTGTGTGCGTGCGTGCGTGCGTGCGTGCGTGCGTGCGTGTGTGTGTGTGTGTGTGTGTGTGTGTGTGTGCGTGTGTGTGTGTGTGTGTGTGTGTGTGTATGTGTGTGTGTGTGTGTGTGTGTGTGCGTGTGTGTGAGCGTGTATATCTGTGTTTGCGTGTGTGTGTGTGTGTGCGTGTGTGTGTGTGTGTGTGCGTGTGTGTGTGTGTGTGTGTGTGTGTGTGTGTGTGTGTGTGTGTGTGTGTGTGTGTGTGTGTGTGCGTGTGTGTGCGTGTGTGTGTGTGTGTGTGTGCGTGTGTGTGTGTGTGTGTGTGCGTGCAGGCCAGCCTCAGATGGTCAGCAGCGCCTGAGGACAGTGGCGGTCATGGTGGGGAGGAGTGAGTAACAGCGGTAAGGAGCTCTCCCCGCTCTGGGCTACAGGGTCCAGGGCTCAAACATGTTAAATCAAGGTCCTTTGTGTTATCGCTGACATTCAGTTTAATTTCCCCATGTGGACATTTTTTTATGTCCCCTATACGTCCAGCGTGGACCTTCAGTGGACGTAACAGTGCAGAGAGAACAGAAAGTAAAGATAGTACCGTTGTTTTTAGTGCTGTCAAGGTTACCGCTGTACAGGGGCGTAATTAACGCCGGGGACACGGGGGACATGACCCAGGCACTTTTTCAGAAGGCAGCTTTTGTCCCCTGCACTTTTTTACCATCCAAAAACAATGTTACACGATAATAAACTGAGACTCGACAAGCACTAGGCCCACACGGAAAACGGTTGCTAGTTCCCTTTAGACCGCCCACAAGCAGGAACAGCGGTGCATTGGTCTATACTATTAAATAACACTTGGCTGGCCCAATCACGTCTCAACAGTTCACCTGCCAGGAGCAGGGCAACGAGTCTCGTGCTTGGTCTGTGTCACACTGCAATGAGACAGCGGAGAACTGTTTGTGTGTGAGAGACACAGACACAGGGACTGACTGTACACATAACACAATGCCGCCTCCTCCTAAAAAAGCCAAGTTAAAAAAACGTGTGGTGGATGCCACCAAATATCACGGACATGTTCATGAACAAGCAGCCGCCACGCCCTCGTAACGTTCCCTGCACTCCCGAGTCAGAACGACACGAGCAGGCTGTGTTAGCTGTGTTAGCTGATGAAACGGTAAGAAATAGTAATTAGCAGTAGTAGCAGCCTGCTAGCAGCCCCAAATGTGTCCCCCCCCCACCTTTGAAAACAAAATGACGCCCTTGCCGCTGTATATATTGGATATGAGCTGCCTCTGGTACGTCTGGTGTTGGCTGGATGGACCTCACTTGAACTGGAAGCTCCCCTTGAGATAATATACGACACGCGGTAGTACAGTAGTAGTCTATGAACCTCTTAAGCCCTAGACATTATTTTCCGAAAATCCGCCTAAAAATACATACCTAATTAAATGGAAGATTGCTCCACTTCTACAAGGTCCATTTGCATGTTCTTGGTATCTACGGACATATATTATGGGAATGTATTCCCAGTGTCAGAAATATTGTCTGTTACTATGTTAGGGCAGAGGTGGGGGAGCCCAATAGCAGAACACAGGAGAAGAGAGAATGGAGCGTTTTAGGTTGGATTTAATAGTAGGCACCAAGCAGACAGGTATGATAACAGGAATGTTTAATAGATGTGAGCAGGTGCACTCCTCGTGCAGCACAGCGGCACGGTGGTGTAGTGGTTAACACTGTCGCCTCACAGCAAGAAGGTCCAGGGTTCGATTCCCGCTTGGGGACCAGGTTTCCATGATGCCAGGTACCCAGGTGGGGTATCTCCCAGGCCTTTCTGTGTGGAGTTTGCATGTTCTCCCCGTGCTCGCAAGGGTTTCCCCCCCGATAAGATAAAACCCAATGGAAAAACATTCACAACAACAAGATCGCTAACGCTGTGGCGTCCTTGACGAAGACGGACAGGAGCACTTGGATTGGTCCCCTGGCGCGGCTCACGTTGACGCCTGTCTGCTCCCGGCTGCCCTTGGGGGGGAAGGACGATGGGATGGGTTAATCGCAGATACGAATTGCATGCATGGATCGCATGTGTGCCAATTGATGACCTCCTCCTCGGAGTGTCCAGGTGGGTGGTGTCTCGGGAGCGGTGGTCCTAGGTTGTTAGGTTAACACTGCGACGAGGGAGAGCAGGATCCGTGGGCTGAAGTAGGGATCTGATGACGAGGGAATCCCTCACAGCCGCGCTGATTGATCTTCCTCCGGCAGCGTGGGAACGCAGGGGCCGGACGCTGCCCATATAAGGGTGCGGAAGGACGAGGGGTGAGGAAGGCTCTCGCCGTGATGGTGTGGAAGGAGGAGGGGTGAAGAAGGCTCTCGCCGTGATTATGACATACTAGGCTTGAGTCAATTGTAATGAACAAAAGGAGAATATTTTTTCTTTTCTTTTTTCATCTTTGACGGTGAATAACACCATGCTAAAATTGACCAGACATGACAAAGCCACTGAGCTCATTCAGGACATTCTTGAGATCACCTGTACAAAAAATCTAAGCAAATGATTAAAGGGCAGATGAGTAACAGGAGGTTTTGTAGATACAGTACTGAATTCTGCCATCCGGACACATGCAATTTGAAATATGATTAGAATATAGAATATCAGGCCTATAAATTACCTTATTATAGCCAAGTCACACATCTATGGATCGGGCCAAATCTCTCCTTTCCGATGGCAGAGTTCAATCTGGAATTAGTATCACCCGGCGCCCCTGAAAGGGCAGCAAAAACCGTGAATGAAATCTACTGTAAGTTACTTTTTTATAATGTAAATTGCTCTGCCATTTTTCATCAGATTGCAATGCTGTTCTTTGCTAGAAGTTCACAGAAAGGTAGAGAAACCAACTGTGTTCTATTTTTGGCAATAACATTCAGTTTTGTTCCACCAGTAAAATATGATCCCGAACAAAAAGAGAAAGAAAAAAGCTTGATTTTGATTGACAGGGGCTGGCGTGAGCTGGGAAGTGTAGTTATTTTTTTTATTCAAAAGTCCATTGAAAGCCCTGGGTCTCTTCTCTCAAAAGACTACACTCAAGTTAGATTGCGCCAAGCCCTTGCGTCAATAAGCGCCTTTTTACGACTCAAATCACTGAGATTTCTATAAACTCATATTTCACTAATAACACTTAAAATCATTGGTAAACAAACGTAGTGCTGAAAATATACACGTTGACTGCTGTTTTGACAGGGTTAGGGTCTTTACTCTTGGCTACATTTGAAAAGAAAACGCAACATTAATTCATACATTCTGTAGAGATGGATTCATGGCGTGATATCAATCTCGTACCGGTACCGGACCGATCAGGCTTAACACAGGTTTATTGGCATAAGCAGATTTTTTTTTTTTACAAATATATGAGGTTGCTCTCAGGTCCTCTAGATCCTCTCTGTTTGATCTACACTGCTGAAGAGCATTTTATCTCTCCTTCCCTGTCCTGATATGACCCTGTTATCTCTCCTCCCCTGTCCTGATATGACCCTGTTATCTCTCCTCCCCTGTCCTGATATGACCCTGTTATCTCTCCTCCCCTGTCCTGATATGACCCTGTTATCTCTCCTCCCCTGTCCTGATATGACCCTGTTATCTCTCTTCCCCTGTCCTGATATGACCCTGTTATCTCTCCTCCCCTGTCCTGATATGGCCCTGTTATCTCTCTTCCCCTGTCCTGATACA
>NW_028170189.1:0-16177 GCF_963971535.1 Notolepis coatsorum
GGATATTAGCGACTAAACGACTAAATATCAAGCGATTCTGTCACAGCTAATGTCTTAGTCGTTTAAACAATGTTGGATGATGTAATTGATGGGTCTTGAATCATTCTGTAAGAAAAGAAAAATCGCGGATTGATTGATTGATTAATTTACAATTTTTTGTTCAATTTCTTTTTCCTTGCGACTGTCAGCGCTCGCTCTAGTCTCCACCCACCGCCACACACACCCCCCCACACACACACACACACACACGCACGCACGCACGCACACACACACACACACACACGCACACACACACACACACACACACACTCTGCCTGCAACGCGGGGGATAGTCAGACTGAGAGAGCTGGGTGCTGCGCTGTTCTAAGCAGTGTTGTGCTAGTTACTGAAAAATAGTAACTCAGTTACTTTACTAGTTACTTCATTTCAAAGTAACTTCGTTACTGTAGTAGTTACTTACACCCAAAAGTAATGAGTTACTGTGAAAAGTAACTATTTAGTTATTTAAAAAAAATTTAAAAATAAAAATTGCTCAAGTCCCATGCCCCATATACTCAAAATCGGTTGATCAACTTGACAGTTTCCATTCACATCACCGAACTCTGCTAAGCAATGTGGTCTAGAGCGTTTCATTATATATTCCCTCCCCGCTGTATGTATATTTCTCTCCCACCCACCCACCCCCTCCTAATGTACAGTCCCCTCCCCATCATATGTATATACTCTGTCAGGATCTAGGGGTAACAGTACTGTATATTTGAATACCGCTTATGTCACAAATGTATCAGTACTAAATACCTATATGTCCCTATGCCATAAATGTCATGTATGTTGTGTATGTCATAAATGTCTATATGAATTGAAAATGGGGGACCCTGATGGAAACAAGACAAACGTCTTTCTCAGGTCTGCATCCCCTTAACAATTGTATGTATTGAGCCGTACTGTATTGTACCCATTCTGCAATCTGTTAAATAAAGTTTTCATTCATTCATTCATTCATCCATTCATTAATTCATTCATAACCATCTTGCAGCGTTGTTTAAGATATCAATCAAAGCATTGCAACGTTAGAATAGTTAGGATATCAATTGTGCATGAAAGGACTATATTTATATTGTTTGATTAGTATTATGAGATTCCCTGGCAGATTTCGTACAGTCAAAATCCGTTGATCTTGAGTTTCAGTGAACACATTGCACTCACCGTCACCAGTCTGCGGTGGTCGAGATGTAACGTTAGTCCAGTTGACTCCAGCAGCCCTTCAAACATGTTCTTTATCTCGTTTCCATGTTGTATATTAATTATCTCTCCAAGTAGTTGCTAAATGGTTTGTTAGTTCGTTATTATTACTGCGTTCTTATTATGTAGATTCATAGCGAGCGTCCTCTTGTTGTTTACTGTAGAGAGCGTCTATTTCTTTCAGAACGTCAGTGGCCAATCAGAAGTGCGAAAACCAGAATGAGGCTACGGAAAGAAATAATAATAATAATAATACTTCGTTTTATATAGCGCCTTTCAGTCTACAGTAAACAAAACAAATGCAGGCGAAATAAGGACGCTCGCTATGAATCTACATAAAAAGAACGCAGTAACGAACTAACAAACCATTCAGTAACGTAAGTAGCGTTACTGAATTTCAAAAGTAATGCGTTAGAGTACTAGTTGCGGCAAAAAGTAACTTCGTTTCTGTAACACGTTACTTTGTAACGCGTTAGTCCCAACACTGGTTCTAAGTGAGCATGGCCTATTGAGTTGATTGATTGATTGATTGCTAATTTTATTACTGTACGCTTGGTTTCCAACTGGTTAAGTTTAGGCCCTCTACAGTAGGTTTAAAAAAAATAAATAAAAGAATAGGGCGAAGAAGAACTTTTTAATTTGTTTTACCTACTTTATATAGAAGCATCTAAGAATGAAGTTCTATGGAAAGTAGGTCTGCATTCCCTTAACAATTGTGTGTATTGAGCCGTACTGTATTGTACCCATTCTGCATCTGGTAATAAAATGTTCAATTAATCAATCCAATAATACACAGTTGGATGTGTTAGTTGGTTGGATGCACTTCAAGCTGCTTCCACATGAGGCAACTTCTCTCAATCATTCCAATAATACACAGTTGGATGTGTTAGTTTGGTTGGATGCACTTCAAGCTGCTTCCACATGGAGGCAACTTGTCTTTTTTGTAGTTGTGGGAACTACTTTTTCTGGCGGATGGTTTTTTCAATAAATCTTCGATTAATGTGTGTTTATTGTATAGAAATAAGGTTGGATGAATCTGGCAGTTGTATAAAAGCTTTACACCACTTGCATTCGTGATTTGTGAACAATAAACCATGCCTAGGGGGGTCTAACGACCACCCCTAGGCATGGTTTATTGTTCACAAACCACTCCTGCGCGTGATGTAATGCTTAAATCTATTATTGCCATGTTGATGACAGGACAGGAATAGATAACTGAGAGATTTAAAATAATTCTGAATTTAGGACACTTGGGAGTTATTTGATGTCACAGATGTATATATATGTATAGCTTTACCTGAAGCCTAGTAAGCTGCATGCCTCCCATGGCCTTGAGGTAGGGCTTAGGCTGAATATGTCCTGCTTCTCATTCAGGAGACCCAGGTTTGATCTGCGTGTGTTACAGTGGTGCCGTGTCCCAGACGTTTCCCTGCAGGGGGAGGTCAAGTGGGGATAAGTGTAGCGGAGTAGCTCTTCCTGAAGCCTAGTAAGCCTTATACACCCCCCTTTGGCTGACGTTTGGCTTCCCATCCAGGTTTGAAGACACCCACACACACACACACACACACACACACACACACACACACACACACACACACACACACACACACACACACACACACACACACACACACACACACACACACACACACACACACACACACACACACACACACACACACACAATGACCAGAATATGTTTGACAAAAACTAGAATTAAAATCCCACTTGCATTAATAATAATAATAATAATAATAATAATAATAATAATAATAATAATAATAATAATAATAATAATAATAATAATAATAATAATAATAATAATAATAATAATAATAATAATAATAATAATAATAATAATAATAATAATAATAATAATAATAATAATAATAATAATAATAATAATAATAATAATAATAATAATAACTTTATTTGTATAGCACTTTTCATACAGAAGTTGCAGTTCAAAGTGTTTCACAACAGTAAAAAATACAGGCATAAGCGAGCATAAAAAAGATAGAGAGGTAGCAAGGTAACGTAAATCACAGTGTTTCACATTAGGATCTAGCATCCCAATAGGCCTCTCTGTTTACACTTTCATTCAGTAATACAAATAATAAAAATAGAATAGAGAATAGAGTAAAAAAAAATTTGATTCAGTTTAAAAATAGGCAAAAAAATAAATAAATAGAACGGACATAAAATAGTTCATACAACAGGGTATTTAACATACAACAGAGCAGTGCATCAGTAAAAAGTTAAAAGTGTGATCAAATAGTTAAATGAAAATATAACAGAGCAGTGCATCGCTCTTAACACTTTGATCGCCATGGTTAAAATTCATAATTTACCATCCCTCGCCATCTCTATTTGTCTATGGAGAAGTTCCTCTTCTTTGCAGGGCTATAACTTTTTAAATTCTATTGCTAAATTGCCATTATTATGGCCCATTCAATGTCCTATATGTATTGTTCAGGGTGTAGCAACGTTCAACTTTTTCATTCACATATTAATACTAAAATATGGTCTAAAGTATAAGTATGTTTTTATCGTTTTCTGCAGCTTTCTTCAGAACGTGATTTATAGCCCTAAATGCATTATATTGATGATCAAATACAGTTTGGTAGGAATCTGTGCGAGATAAAAAATTTCAACTGGATGTGCTTCTAGGAGTTACTACATATCATCTGATGATGACCGGATGGGCGAGTGATCGTTTATAATTCCGTGGGCAGCGTTAGATGATTCATCCAGAGTGGGTCATATGTTCATCATAGCAGTTTATATGGAACACATTAGAATATAACGCTGAATCTTACTGTGGCTTCCTCGCGCCGCTGGCAGATGAGCGTGGAACAGAATTTTTTCTATTATGGGATGGAGAAATGCCCGATCCATTTCCAGGTTGTATAATAGTATATACGTCCAAATCATGTTGTTTTTTCGAGTTATTTGCACCGATCGATGTTCACTGTGTCAAGACGGAGTCTCTCTAACGATAGCGAGTGCCCGGACCACATATGGATGAGCACTACCGGTTCAAGGGGTCATTTCCGGTTGGCGATCTGCCGATCGGCCACCAGATGGCGCTCTTGAACCGCTAGAGAGTTGAGTGGAGCTTTGCAGTGTGTCTCAGGGCTCCGGAGGGGAAATATGATTTCGATCACAGATTTTTGAAATATTGACATCAAAGACGAGTTACGGCGTCTTCGGCAGAATGAGCATGGCTAGGAATGACGTCTTAACTCGTCATCGGCGATCATAGTGTTAATATTTTGAGTTTCTTTACAAAGTTCTAACATACAACAGAGCAGTGCATCGCTCTTAACACTTTGAGTTTCTTTACAAAGTACAGTTCTAAATTACCTTATAGAACAACAGAGCAGTGCGTCGCTCACAACTTTGAGTTTCTTTACAAAGTTCAGTTTTGAATTACAACAGAGCAGCGCTCTTAAAATTACAGTGCATAGGAGGCAGTGAGATCAAATTAGCATAGAACCGACACGTGAATTTCTTGATAGGAAGTAGGCAGGGTAAGACAAGTGCAGGTTGTTAACAGAACTCAGTTTAGGGCGACAATAATGTGGTCAAGAGGCATGGTTTCTATCTTGTGCCTGAACTGGCGTGGCTTCTTTTATTCACATATAAGCAGCAGTTGTACAACTCTTCTCTCTCTGAGAGACGTTGGAGGAGAGAACGAAAGGGGTGGGCACCTTTCCTTTTATAGTTGCCCTAAGGTAGAATACCTGGGTGGCTCCGCCTAGAGCGCCCTCCAGTGGGGACAGATATATATGCAACAAGGCAATCACTGGTGGAGACAATTGTCTACGCAGGTAAACAGTTACTAGTGTAAACAGTCATATGTACAGGTAGACAGTTACTAACAATCCTATACGGAGTCTCTGATCTCAACACAGGTAAAGTACAATTTGTGTCAGGATGTCCCTGATGTTTAATTTAAATGCCTGAGCAAAGTAATAGGTTTTAAGCTGTCTTTTGAAGATGTCTAGCGAGTTGGCTTCCCTGAATAGACATTTTAAACACAGGCTCTTCACCCAACTCTTCATGCAGACAAGGGGAGGGGACTTGTTGTCGAGTGTAATGATGTCTTTGACCTGAATACAATTGACTATTAAGCCTGAGACCGTCCTCCAGCTGAGAGTGGCAATCATGGTCTTTGAATGTGTTTTTGTGTCCAGAGGCAAAAGCCAGTATCGCTGCCCCGGTTTAAACACTGGTTGCCCACAAATTGCACACTGCAAGCTTAATTATAAATCACTGACTGGAAGAAGCCCTGTCCCGTCAAATGAATCCGAATTCGAATGTCAAGAGGTTGCAAAATGTGGACAGGACACCGTTTCCTCTGCTGGTGTGCAGCTGCCCCGTTTGACCTGTGACCTCTCAGGGTTCGGGGGTGGGGTGGGGGGGGGTGCAGCAGTCAAAGCATAGCTTGTGCAGAGTCATGTGACACTCATTCACCTCCAGCGTTGCGCTGCCTGCTGCTGCCTTGCTCAGACCTTTCTTCACCATGTTGGGGGCCAGACTGATGGAGCTGATGGAGTGTGCCGCCGCAAAGGAATATAGACAGAGACAACGGGGTACAGTGGGTGGGGTGGGGTGAATGAATGAATGAATGAATGAATGAATGAATGAATGAATGAATGAATGAATGAATGAATGAATGAATGAATGAATGAATGAATGAATGAAAACTTTATTTAACAGATTGCAGAATGGGTACAATACAGTACGGCTCAATACATACAATTGTTAAGGGGATGCAGACCTGAGAAAGACGTTTGTCTTGTTTCCATCAGGGTCCCCCATTTTCAATTCATATAGACATTTATGACATACACAACATACATGACATTTATGGCATAGGGACATACAGGTATTTAGTACTGATACATTTGTGACATAAACGGTATTCAAATATACAGTACTGTTACCCCTAGATCCTGACAGAGTATATACATATGATGGGGAGGGGACTGTACATTAGGAGGGGGTGGGTGGGTGGGAGAGAAATATACATACGGCGGGGAGGGAATATATACATGCGGTGGGGAGGAGACTGTCTATTAGGAGGTGGTGGGGGTTTTGGGCATTTATGGTGGCCAGTTTCGAATTGCAGCCTCCCGTAGGTGCTCTTTAAGAGCGGTTTTGAATGTGGGTAGTGATTCACATTCCTTTACAGCTTTGGGTAGGGCGTTCCACATTGTTGTGGCATAATTGCGAAACGTGTTTAGTCCCTTGTTTGAGCCGGTTGACATGTATTGCCAATTTACAATAGCAATGTTGTACGCAACTTTCCGCAGCTGCGTGGCTGTAGGGAAGGGTAGATGCTGAAAAGGGCAGAGCTCATCTCCAATCTCAAGGCCAATAGGATTGGCTGTTCAAAAATAGGATAGACAAATCAGCACTCAAAGATATACTTTGTTGAACACCAATAAAGGCTATTGCTATTTGACATACAACTAGGTACAGTATGTAGTCCTGGCTCCTGGGACAAACATGGGCCCAGGGGGCCCCTCTATTGTTCTTTAGACGTGATTCGAGGTGATGATGGGGGGCCCAGTCCTATTGCAGGTACAGGCATGCATTAGTGCATTACACACGACTTGCCCTTGGAAATGTTTCATACATTTAGCATTCATGGTAACTACAAAATCTTCAATTTACTACCACATCCTTAAACCATGACATAGATGGTGAAGACGTTTTTTTCTTTTTCTTACAATGAAGCGTAAGAGGAACGTTACATATTTTCATAATATTGATTCAAATATATATTGTGCTTACATTTTGACCTTGACTTATCAAGAAAGCCCTGTGCACCCCTCCCCAGCCCTGGACGCCCCTCTCCTATCCAGCTATGACTCAAACACACCTTTTTAGTAAAAAGATTTTTTAAATGTTTTAGTCCAGACCCTCAGTGCGCCCTCCCTCAGCCTGGGGCTCTGGGCAGTCAGTTCCTCTGAGCAGCCTCCCCCAGCCCGGGGCTCTGGGCAGTCAGTTCCACGTTTATCCCCACTTCTACACCCCTGATTGTGACTGATTGCTGTTTTACTGACATAGGACTATGTGATGTGTCATCACCTCTTAAATGGCAATTCCTCAAAGCAGTATATTCCCATCACATTTCATCACCAGGAGCAGGAATGTGGTGGTGCTCTCACTTTTCATGAAATATGTGGGAGTCAAGCACCTGCTGGTTCTGTCCTAGTTAGCTGTCAGTCAGGAACTACTTTCAAGTCACCCTGATGTCCTTCATGTCACCCTAATTTTGAAAGTTTGCTTTGAGATCAGTGTGTGGAAATAACTGGAAAACGATATGTAGTCGTCTGGTGATAGATATGCTGTGTACAGTCATATGATTCATAGCTACATAGAGATAAGTGTTAAAATCGTAAAGGTACTGTATGATCTGTAATGCTGTGAAACAGTGACCTCTAGGCAAAAGAGCCCAGCTTGGTACTGCATCGTTTAAATGTTCTTTTAGTTTTGGGTCTGATGTGTGGGTTGGAGTTGAGTGAGGACCAGTGGCGGCTCGCCACTAGGGGCGCAAGGGCGCCGACCCACCTGCTGGCCAGCTGCTGTTAAATCAGAGAAGAAGACAATAAAACTTTTTCGTTTTTGTGTTTTATAGCCCTATAAATAATATAAACATGTTTAAAATGAATAATATTTACTCATTTTAAGTATGTTTGTATTTCCAATGCACAATATAACGTTATTATCTAAATTAAAAAAACATCGTTTTCATAAGCAGGAAGTGACGTTTTTTTTATTTTTTCGTATTTCTCGCCCGGGCTAGAAGCGATAGCGCTCTGAGTGCGCGTCACAGTTTGATCGCTGTCTCCGTCACAGCCAATCAGTGCATACGGCGTTGTGCGTTGAAATATGACTATTATGTTGGAATCCGAGCGCGATTTGAAGCGGTCTAGGCAGCAGCGTGAACTTCCGTGAAGAATTTCCATAGCCGCATTTTCGTGGAGACGCTCTCTGATTGGCCGACGCAATGCCAGTTTTTTTCCATAGCCGCATTTCTCGGGTTGGCTTATAGAGAGAATGCGCCAGGTTTATTCAAGGACTGAGTATTTTCATTTCGATTTATAGTTAGCTAAAGCTACCACCATGGAATTGGATAATTCTGTTAAATCCATCAAATCAACACCGTTTGAAAGACGGACAAATCATTGGCCGAATCCAATTTCTAGGTTATTATTCCTAGGTTGGTCCGACGGTGGAGATAGTGTTGTTGTGAGAATGATGCAGGCAGCTGTTTGTCTTAGACGAGCGTACCGTGACTGCAAGTTCTTTAGACTGTTAAGCTTAGGCACTCTTTCAAAGTTGGTTAAGGTCAGTGGCGGCCGCTGGCGCTGGTGCCTTGTAGGTCGCAGTTCTCGTTAATAGGTCGAGTTGAAAATGTAATGCTCTGAGATGCTCTGGAGCAATCTCTCTCTGTCTCTCGGATCAATCAAATCAAATAATTAACACATGTATGTTGTCATTTTAAACAACTCACCATTCATTCATTATGCATCAGCAGCAACACAAACACGCACAGCTCTCTCTCTCTCTCTCGCTCTCTCTCTCTCTCTCTCTCTCTCTCTCTCTCAGATGATGTCAGATCCATTCAATAATAAACACATTTGTAAAGCTCGTTATTTTAAACAAGTTACCATTCATTGTCTGAGTGGTTATGTCCCACATGCGGTGAAATTAGAGAGAGAGAGAGAGAGCGAGAGCGAGAGAGAGAGAGAGAGGAGAGCGAGAGAGAGAGAGCATTTTAGTAAAGTTACATTTTCAACAAGATTGCTGCTATTTAAACACTTCATGGAAACGGGGTAACGTTAACCTTATGTCGACTGTAGTATTGTATGACCTCGACATAACGTTTAAACGTTAACGTTACTCCGTTTCCATGCAGTAATTATAAAAGTGGCCAGCTAAGCTAACGGAGCTAACAGCTAGCAGTAGCTGTAACGTTACAACGTTATGCGGCATCAGTAGACAACGTATCATGTATTAAACTAGAGTTAAGATCGCTAATCTACCTTGTTGTTGGCTTGTTGATAAAGTATATCCACTCCATGGCATTGTCCATCCAGCCTGTGTTGATGTCCATCCATTGTCCGCAATCCATATAGCTTGTTGTTAGCCAACAAGCTGTGTGAGTGAAGAGCTGTGTCTTTGTCCATTTCCGCCTCGAACAGCCTGCAAACTACCTGCCGTTCTATCGCCATGCTCTAAGACAAACTCTAACCTTAACCAACTTTGAAAGAGTGTCTAAGCTTAACAGTCTAAAGAACTTGCAGTCACGGTACGCTCGTCTAAGACAAACAGCTGCCTGCATCATTCTCACAACAACACTATCTCCACCGTCGGACCAACCTAGGAATAATAACCTAGAAATTGGATTCGGCCAATGATTTGTCCGTCTTTCAAACGGTGTTGATTTGATGGATTTAACAGAATTATCCAATTCCATGGTGGTAGCTTTAGCTAACTATAAATCGAAATGAAAATACTCAGTCCTTGAATAAACCTGGCGCATTCTCTCTATAAGCCAACCCGAGAAATGCGGCTATGGAAAAAAACTGGCATCGTGTCGGCCAATCAGAGAGCGTCTCCACGAAAATGCGGCTATGGAAATTCTTCACGGAAGTTCACGCTGCTGCCTAGACCGCTTCAAATCGCGCTCGGATTCCAACATAATAGTCATATTTCAACGCACAACGCCGTATGCACTGATTGGCTGTGACGGAGACAGCGATCAAACTGTGACGCGCACTCAGAGCGCTATCGCTTCTAGCCCGGGCGAGAAATACGAAAAAATTAAAAAAAACGTCACTTCCTGCTCATGAAAACGATGTTTTTTTAATTTAGATAATAACGTTATATTGTGCATTGGAAATACAAACATACTTAAAATGAGTAAATATTATTCATTTTAAACATGTTTATATTATTTATAGGGCTATAAAACACAAAAACGAAAAAGTTTTATTGTCTTCTTCTCTGATTTAACAGCAGCTGGCCAGCAGGTGGGTCGGCGCCCTTGCGCCCCTAGTGGCGAGCCGCCACTGGTTAAGGTTAGAGTTTGTCTTAGAGCATGGCGATAGAACGCCAGGTAGTTTGCAGGCTGTTCGAGGCGGAAATGGACAAAGACACAGCTCTTCACTCACACAGCTTGTTGGCTAACAACAAGCTATATGGATTGCGGACAATGGATGGACATCAACACAGGCTGGATGGACAATGCCATGGAGTGGATATACTTTATCAACAAGCCAACAACAAGGTAGATTAGCGATCTTAACTCTAGTTTAATACATGATACGTTGTCTACTGATGCCGCATAACGTTGTAACGTTACAGCTACTGCTAGCTGTTAGCTCCGTTAGCTTAGCTGGCCACTTTTATAATTACTGCATGGAAACGGAGTAACGTTAACGTTTAAACGTTATGTCGAGGTCATACAATACTACAGTCGACATAAGGTTAACGTTACCCCGTTTCCATGAAGTGTTTAAATAGCAGCAATCTTGTTGAAAATGTAACTTTACTAAAATGCTCTCTCTCTCTCGCTCTCTCTCTCTCTCGCTCTCGCTCTCTCTCTCTCTCTCTAATTTCACCGCATGTGGGACATAACCACTCAGACAATGAATGGTAACTTGTTTAAAATAACGAGCTTTACAAATGTGTTTATTATTGAATGGATCTGACATCATCTGAGAGAGAGAGAGAGAGAGAGCGAGAGAGAGAGAGAGAGCGAGAGAGAGAGAGAGAGCTGTGCGTGTTTGTGTTGCTGCTGATGCATAATGAATGAATGGTGAGTTGTTTAAAATGACAACATACATGTGTTAATTATTTGGTTTGATTGATCCGAGAGACAGAGAGAGATTGCTCCAGAGCATCTCAGAGCATTACATTTTCAACTCGACCTATTAACGAGAACTGCGACCTACAAGGCACCAGCGCCAGCGGCCGCCACTGGTGGGGACTGGGGATAGAGGACAGGTTGCTATTGAGTAAAGAATACAGTAGCATTGATGAAAATATACAACCTAGTGACTTTCATGGGGGTGAATTACGTGTGTAAACCTGTCAATACATGACCAGACATTTTATTTATTATTATCTCTATTTTATGCTTGTTCTATTTATATAATATATACATATATATGTATGTGTGTGTGTGTTGTTGTTTGAGTTCTTGTAGTACTTTGGTGCTAGCAAAAACCCATTATTATCTTTTTTTTCATCTAATTATTATCTTATATTATCTTGTCTTATGTTATGTTATGTTATGTTATGTTATCATATCTAATTCTTATCTTATCAGTTTTGCAGAACTCACTGTGTCATAAAAGATGCAGTGTGGGGGGGGGGGGGGGGGCTCTAAAGACACTGAACTACTGTAGCAGCTAAGGCTAAACGATGAGGCTGGGTGTACGTGTGGCAACATCCATAACCAGCTTACTGAAGGCGTTAAGAGTATTGTGGTCGGGGCTTATTGCAGGTCATAAAGCCAGCTTCATGTAGCAGCTGTTTAGACGGCAGAGAAAGTACACTAGTCAGGGTCCAAAGTATAGAACTGGTCCAAAGTATAGAACCCCATCTGATATGCTAACTATTCTGTTTCAAGCTATATGTAGCAGGGTGGATTATCCCTGCTTCATGGGAACGGGTGTGCACAGCCACTGGGTAGCGAGACACAGTAGAGCTCCGTCTGACTGCACCTTCGTCTTTGGGTCTGCAGCGTCAACTGGAGGCCGGCAGTGGGAGTGGATGGGGCCCGGGATTTACCAACCTGGTCTGGTACTCTGGTCTTCCTCTCCCTTCCAGGGCGGTCAGCAGTACTCCCCAACTCGCTCTCACTTCCCCCAATTACTCCTTTAACCCTCCCACACCTAGTGACTGAATTGTAAATAAATAACTTAGTTCCCCCCGCAAGCAGTACCCTCCCTCAGTGACATTAGAAACCTTACAGTAAAAAGGGAAGAGTTGAATAGGAAGGGGTTAATGGTATTAACGTTACCCACACCAAAACAGTTGTTTATAGGCTCAGGAAGGGACACGCACACAGAACCCCATCTAATTCTTTATATTAATTGTACTGTTCAGTTACAAAGATTTAATGGCAAGGTTTAAATAGGATGGAATCTTACCATTACCCAAGTTGTAACTCAATACCTTCTAGACACTTATATTATACACCAATGTGCTTGACTCATCACCCACGTCTGGGTTAGTACCAGGGATAATACCTCTCTCAGGCTTTAATTATATGGTAAGGATAGTACCTCTCTAAGGCTTTACTTATGGTACCACTGGTCAGTAACCTTCCCGCAGGAGAAGGGTTAATTAGATGGGAAATTATTATTAAAGAACCAACACGTTATCACACTCAAAGGAAATGAAAAAGGTGGGCCCACTTTACCAAAACAAAAGTCCTATACTAATGCCGGCATGTAATGTTTATGGGGTACCCCTATGAACTGGAGTTAGCAACGTTAGCTTCACCCGTAGGCCGCATCACACTGTGTACTGTGCAATAAGATCCTGAGCACCGAAGCTCTAATGTACTCAACCAAGATGGCGGCCTCGCCACACCACCACTGTCCGGGTGATAAGATGGCGTCGAACGCTCTCTTCACGGGCGCTAGCAAGCGGGGCTGGAGCAGAGGGAGCAGTAGCGGGCTGAGAGCGCGTGCTGGGTGATGGCGACCTCTGCTGGACGGGACGAACTCCCGTGCTGGGCTGAAGACAGCCGGTGCAGAGCAGATGTCGAACGCCGGCGAAGACTGGTTGTTGACGGCCGGTGCTGGGTCGACGCGCGACAATAATCTGGCCCTACCTTAACTGAAGCTACTCTGTGGGTCCCAAACAGCCCTCCTGCTAGCCGCAACATACAATGACGCAGGGTGCCTCTAAACACCGGTCCTCTTCAAGCCACGCTGGCTGGGCACCTCACTGGAGGGAATATCGTTAACATAAGCCAACACTTGGCTATACCACGTTTCTTCTAGGATAACTCGTTGTATCACTAGGGTTATTCAGTGGGGAACATGCAACACGCTACTACGCTTACATTTCTAGTATAACCCGTAATATACTCAAGTTCAATACGTTCACCCGCGTGATCCACAACGGGGGCTCTGTCAAGACACGACCGACCAGGTCCAAGTCCAATGTCGAAGAGACTCGCCCTCCTCACTTCCGTTCCCGTTGACTTGCTTCCTTCTCCGTCTCTCTCGTACGCTCCGCCTGCCACCGCCGCCCCCTGCTGGTACCGCCAACTAGCCCCACAGGAAGCACTGGGTGGATAGAATATGATCCAGTTTACTGTTTATAATCCATATTCCAGCCGGTGAGAGAAGGAGAAACCCGCGTCATTGTTCGAGGGAATATCAATGGAAACTATAGTTAATATGTCTTGGTGCACCATGGGGAGATAAAAGGCAAGTCAGCACTTCTGAATAACAGCCACATATTCAGGGTGCTACATTTAGAAGGCGCAGCTGTCTGATAAGCCTCTGACTGTTGATGCCGTTTCTGAACTGCTCAATGGGGCCTCTAAAGCCAGCTGATTGTTGATTCAATTCAAGGTTCTGAGCTGTCGAGCAGGTCAAGCCAGCAGGGCCAGATGTCCCATTAGCTGAATGTTGATTTGGAGACTTATTTCTTTTTTTTTGGGCTTTCTGTATTTTTCACCCAACCCAATTTAGTCGTTATGCCAATTCCCTTCCTGGTCGTTGCGTGCATTGTCCCACTGTCGGCCTGGGGAGGGTATAGAACTACCACATGCCTCCTCCGATGTGGAGTTGTCAACCGCTTCTTTTCACCTGACAGTGAGGAGTTTCACTGGGGGAACGTAACGCGTGCGGAGGTTCACGCTATTTGCCCCAGATCCCCTCCCTGTTGAACAGGCGCCCCGACCGACCAGTATAGGAACCGCAGTTTACAACGACCAGGACACATACCCCATGCACCGGCTTCCCACCCGCTAACACTGCCAATTGTGTGAGTAGGGACGACTGACCAGGGGTTCTGTATTAGGAGTCGGACCAAAGTTATTTATACTTTATTTAAATAACATTTTTACAGTATCGAATATTTAGAAAATTGTTACGTTTGCTGATGATACTAATTTACTTTGTTCAGGGGAGGACATGAAATAATTATTGAAAACAGTAGAAAGGGAATTGATAAAGTTAAAGAAATTGTTTGATAGGGATAAGTTGTCTATTAATGAAAACAAAACTAAACTATGGTATTTGGTGGTGTTCCTACCGAATGTGAAATTAAACTGAATTTAAATGGAACTGAAATTGAAAGAGTATATGAAACAGAATTATTAGGTGTGATTATAGATCACAAACTCTGTTGGAAGCCACATATACAATATACCAAACTAGCCAAATCTGTTGGCATTCTGTACAAAACAAGGGAGCGGTTGAATCAGAAATGTTTCCATATTGTATTTTTCACTTGTAGTGCCATACATGTCATATTGTGTTGAGGTCTGGGGGAATGTATATAAAACAAATATAGATCCTATTATTAAACTATACAGAAAATAGCTATTAGAATAATAAACAAAGCTAGTTACCTTGAATCGTCAAATCGTCAATCGTCAATTGTCAAGTCCTGCACATTAAAATGTGTATATACAAACTAAAAAAAAATTGGAATTTTTTTTCGTGCTAAGAGCAAAAGCCTACCAGTTTGTATTCAATCTTTAAACCAAGAGAAGGAAAGTATAATTTAAGAGGTTTATGTATTCTTAAAACGTGTAAAAAAGTAAGAACTAATGTAAAAGCTAGATGTGTTTACATTTTGGGAGTTAAACTATGGAATAGCCTTGTTGATGGGTTGAAGTTGTGTACTTCTCAGCGGAGTTAAAAAAGCCTTAAAAAGTAAAATAATTCAGGCGTACAGTTTTGATTAAAACTTTTTTTTCTCTCATCTTGCAGCATATTTTAAAAATAAGCATGTGCTTCAGCCTATTCCTTTTTTCCGTCATTGAGTTGGGATTTTGTGAGCTTACTTTGAATATGTACATTTGTGATTTTTTTTTTTTTTGTAAGTCCACACAAGTGTGTTTTTGATTTGTTGTAAACAAAGACCGAAATAAACTATTCATTCAGTGTGTGCCAATCATTAGTTTGTGTACTAGGGTCCAGAGGTCCATTCCAATAATACAATTTGGACAATCTCCAATTATGGCTTTATATAGAAACTGGTGCCGATGCAAATCACATTTCTCTACCAAAGAGGACCCCGCAACCCTACAGTACAGGACACAATGGTATTGTAGTAAATGCAGGGGGCAGCAGGCAAGCAACAGCGCTAACTAGTCAACTAAAGGGTTTGACCCGTAGCAAGTCTAGGCATCAGTGGTCGTTACACTACCCCTTCTTCAGAAAGCTCCCTCATGCCTCTGGGCGGTGCACACGCTTCCGATGGCCTCATGCCCCACCATCCCACTTCTGACACCAATGTAGCGTCTGCAGTGTCCCTTGGGCTTTAACAATATAACTAATCTTGCCGGAAGGACGAGGAGGCGGTCGTTGTGTTTGAACCAAACAAGGCCAGGTTTATTTCCAGTGTCAACAGCTACAACAACATGGCTTGGGAGCAGTGCTTCCAGAAAACAGCAAAAGCCTGTTCCTTTCACTCCCCCACTCCACCCAGCCAGCTACTGTAGACTAAAGCACCACTCCACCCAGCCAACTAGACTAAAGCCCCACTCCACCAGTGGTGAATATTCATGGGAGCCAAGGGAAGCCAAGCTTCCCCAAAAATATGAACAGTAAAAAAAAAGAAATATATTTAAAAAAAGTATAATATATTTTTTTATATAGTTTACAATAATAATTAAAAAACATAATTTTTCATCTCTGTTATAATTTTATTTTTT
>NW_028170188.1:0-5000 GCF_963971535.1 Notolepis coatsorum
GAAAGAGAGGGAGACAGAAAGGTGGGGAGAGGGGGTATGGGGAGAGAGGGATAGAGAGATGGGGGGGAGAGGGCTAGACAGAGAGAGAGAGAGAGAAGAGTGAGAGAGAGAGAGAGAGAGAGAGAAGAGAGAGAGAGAGAGAGAGAGAGAGAGAGAGAGAGAGAGAGAGAGAGAGAGAGAGAGAGAGAGAGGAGAGAGAGAGAGAGAGAGAGAGAGAGAGAGAGAGAGAGAGAGAGAGAGAGGAGAAGAACAGGAGAAGCCGACAAGTCCTGTTTTTACTGAGAGAAAGACTCCCTCATTCAACATGTGTTGAACACTGAACAGTAGAGAAGCAGAGGAACAGTAGAGAAGCAGAGGAACAGTAGAGAAACAGAGGAACAGAGGAACAGTAGAGAAACAGAGGAACAGTAGAGAAACAGAGGAACAGAGGAACAGTAGAGAAACAGAGGAACAGAGGAACAGTAGAGAAACAGAGGAACAGTAGAGAAACAGAGGAACAGAGGAACAGAGGAACAGTAGAGAAACAGAGGAACAGTAGAGAAGCAGAGGAACAGTAGAGAAACAGAGGAACAGAGGAACAGAGGAACAGTAGAGAAGCAGGGGAACAGTAGAGAAGCAGAGGAACAGTAGAGAAACAGAGGAACAGTAGAGAAGCAGAGGAACAGTAGAGAAACAGAGGAACAGTAGAGAAGCAGAGGAACAGTAGAGAAACAGAGGAAGAGAGGAACAGTAGAGAAACAGAGGAAGAGAGGAACAGTAGAGAAACAGAGGAACAGTAGAGAAGCAGAGGAACAGTAGAGAAACAGAGGAACAGAGGAACAGTAGAGAAACAGAGAAACAGAGGAACAGTAGAGAAACAGAGGAACAGTAGAGAAACAGAGGAACAGAGGAACAGAGGAACAGTAGAGAAACAGAGGAACAGTAGAGAAGCAGAGGAACAGTAGAGAAACAGAGGAACAGTAGAGAAACAGAGGAACAGAGGAACAGTAGAGAAACAGAGGAACAGAGGAACAGTAGAGAAACAGAGGAACAGTAGAGAAACAGAGGAACAGTAGAGAAGCAGAGGAACAGTAGAGAAGCAGAGGAACAGTAGAGAAGCAGAGGAACAGAGGAACAGTAGAGAAACAGAGGAACAGAGGAACAGTAGAGAAACAGAGGAACAGTAGAGAAGCAGAGGAACAGTAGAGAAACAGAGGAACAGAGGAACAGTAGAGAAACAGAGGAACAGTAGAGAAACAGAGGAACAGTAGAGAAACAGAGGAACAGTAGAGAAGCAGAGGAACAGTAGAGAAGCAGAGGAACAGTAGAGAAACAGAGGAACAGAGGAACAGTAGAGAAACAGAGGAACAGTAGAGAAACAGAGGAACAGTAGAGAAGCAGAGGAACAGTAGAGAAGCAGAGGAACAGTAGAGAAACAGAGGAACAGTAGAGAAGCAGAGGAACAGTAGAGAAACAGAGGAAGAGAGGAACAGTAGAGAAACAGAGGAACAGAGGAACAGTAGAGAAACAGAGGAACAGTAGAGAAGCAGAGGAACAGAGGAACAGTAGAGAAACAGAGGAACAGAGGAACAGAGGAACAGTAGAGAAACAGAGAAACAGAGGAACAGTAGAGAAACAGAGGAACAGAGGAACAGTAGAGAAACAGAGAAACAGAGGTACAGTAGAGAAGCAGAGGAACAGAGGAACAGAGGAACAGTAGAGAAACAGAGGAACAGAGGAACAGTAGAGAAACAGAGAAACAGAGGAACAGTAGAGAAACAGAGGAACAGAGGAACAGAGGAACAGTAGAGAAACAGAGGAACAGAGGAACAGTAGAGAAACAGAGGAACAGAGGAACAGTAGAGAAACAGGGGAACAGAGGAACAGAGGAACAGTAGAGAAACAGAGGAACAGTAGAGAAACAGAGGAACAGAGGAACAGAGGAACAGTAGAGAAACAGAGGAACAGAGGAACAGTAGAGAAACAGAGGAACAGAGGAACAGTAGAGAAACAGAGGAACAGAGGAACAGAGGAACAGTAGAGAAACAGAGGAACAGTAGAGAAACAGAGGAACAGAGGAACAGAGGAACAGTAGAGAAACAGAGGAACAGAGGAACAGTAGAGAAAGAGAGGAACAGAGGAACAGTAGAGAAACAGAGGAACAGAGGAACAGAGGAACAGTAGAGAAACAGAGGAACAGTAGAGAAACAGAGGACCAGAGGAACAGAGGAACAGTAGAGAAACAGAGGAACAGAGGAACAGGGGAACAGTAGAGAAGCAGAGGAACAGAGGAACAGTAGAGAAACAGAGGAACAGGAGAACAGTAGAGAAACAGAGGAACAGAGGAACAGAGGAACAGTAGAGAAACAGAGGAACAGAGGAACAGAGGAACAGTAGAGAAACAGAGGAACAGTAGAGAAACAGAGGAACAGAGGAACAGAGGAACAGTAGAGAAACAGAGGAACAGAGGAACAGGGGAACAGTAGAGAAGCAGAGGAACAGAGGAACAGTAGAGAAACAGAGGAACAGGGGAACAGTAGAGAAACAGAGGAACAGAGGAACAGAGGAACAGTAGAGAAACAGAGGAACAGAGGAACAGAGGAACAGTAGAGAAACAGAGGAACAGTAGAGAAACAGAGGAACAGAGGAACAGAGGAACAGTAGAGAAACAGAGGAACAGAGGAACAGGGGAACAGTAGAGAAGCAGAGGAACAGAGGAACAGTAGAGAAACAGAGGAACAGTAGAGAAGCAGAGGAACAGAGGAACAGAGGAACAGTAGAGAAACAGAGGAACAGAGGAACAGTAGAGAAACAGAGGAACAGTAGAGAAACAGAGGAACAGTAGAGAAGCAGAGGAACAGTAGAGAAAAAGATGAACAGTAGAGAAACAGAGGAACAGTAGAGAAGCAGAGGAACAGTAGAGAAAAAGATGAACAGTAGAGAAACAGAGGAACAGTAGAGAAACAGAGGAACAGTAGAGAAACAGAGGAACAGAGGAACAGTAGAGAAACAGAGAAACAGAGGAACAGTAGAGAAACAGAGGAACAAAGGAACAGTAGAGAAACAGAGGAACAGTAGAGAAACAGAGGAACAAAGGAACAGAGGAACAGTAGAGAAACAGAGGAACAGTAGAGAAACAGAGGAACAGAGGAACAGAGGAACAGTAGAGAAACAGAGGAACAGAGGAACAGTAGAGAAACAGAGGAACAGTAGAGAAACAGAGGAACAGAGGAACAGTAGAGAAACAGAGGAACAGTAGAGAAGCAGAGGAACAGAGGAACAGTAGAGAAACAGAGGAACAGTAGAGAATCAGAGGAACAGAGGAACAGTAGAGAAACAGAGGAACAGAGGAACAGTAGAGAAACAGAGGAACAGTTGAGAAACAGAGGAACAGAGGAACAGTAGAGAAACAGAGGAACAGTAGAGAAACAGAGGAACAGAGGAACAGTAGAGAAACAGAGGAACAGAGGAACAGTAGAGAAACAGAGGAACAGTTGAGAAACAGAGGAACAGAGGAACAGTAGAGAAACAGAGGAACAGTAGAGAAACAGAGGAACAGTTGAGAAACAGAGGAACAGAGGAACAGTAGAGAAACAGAGGAACAGTAGAGAAACAGAGGAACAGAGGAACAGTAGAGAAACAGAGAAACAGAGGAACAGTAGAGAAACAGAGGAACAAAGGAACAGTAGAGAAACAGAGGAACAGTAGAGAAACAGAGGAACAAAGGAACAGAGGAACAGTAGAGAAACAGAGGAACAGTAGAGAAACAGAGGAACAGAGGAACAGTAGAGAAACAGAGGAACAGTAGAGAAACAGAGGAACAGAGGAACAGTAGAGAAACAGAGGAACAGTAGAGAATCAGAGGAACAGAGGAACAGTAGAGAAACAGAGGAACAGAGGAACAGTAGAGAAACAGAGGAACAGTTGAGAAACAGAGGAACAGAGGAACAGTAGAGAAACAGAGGAACAGTAGAGAAACAGAGGAACAGTAGAGAAGCAGAGGAACAGAGGAACAGAGGAACAGTAGAGAAGCAGAGGAACAGTAGAGAAGCAGAGGAACAGTAGAGAAACAGAGGAACAGAGAAACAGAGGAACAGAGGAACAGTAGAGAAACAGAGAAACAGAGGAACAGTAGAGAAACAGAGGAACAAAGGAACAGTAGAGAAACAGAGGAACAGTAGAGAAACAGAGGAACAAAGGAACAGAGGAACAGTAGAGAAACAGAGGAACAGTAGAGAAACAGAGGAACAGAGGAACAGAGGAACAGTAGAGAAACAGAGGAACAGTAGAGAAACAGAGGAACAGAGGAACAGTAGAGAAACAGAGGAACAGTAGAGAAACAGAGGAACAGAGGAACAGTAGAGAAACAGAGGAACAGTAGAGAAGCAGAGGAACAGAGGAACAGTAGAGAAACAGAGGAACAGTAGAGAATCAGAGGAACAGAGGAACAGTAGAGAAACAGAGGAACAGTTGAGAAACAGAGGAACAGAGGAACAGTAGAGAAACAGAGGAACAGTAGAGAAACAGAGGAACAGTAGAGAAGCAGAGGAAAAGAGGAACAGAGGAACAGTAGAGAAGCAGAGGAACAGTAGAGAAGCAGAGGAACAGTAGAGAAACAGAGGAACAGAGAAACAGAGGAACAGAGGAACAGTAGAGAAACAGAGGAACAGAGAAACAGTAGAGAAGCAGAGGAACAGTAGAGAAACAGAGGAACAGTAGAGAAACAGAGGAACAGAGGAACAGTAGAGAAACAGAGGAACAGAGGAACAGTAGAGAAACAGAGGAACAGTAGAGAAACAGAGGAACAGAGGAACAGTAGAGAAGCAGAGGAACAGAGGAACAGTAGAGAAGCAGAGGAACAGTAGAGAAACAGAGGAACAGTAGAGAAGCAGAGGAACAGTAGAGAAACAGAGGAACAGTAGAGAAACAGAGGAACAGAGGAACAGAGGAACAGTAGAGAAACAGAGGAACAGTAGAGAAGCAGAGGAACAGTAGAGAAGCAGAGGAACAGAGGAACAGTA
>NW_028170188.1:7500-12500 GCF_963971535.1 Notolepis coatsorum
CCACACAACAGCAGGCTAACCCTTTCACTGCCACACTACAGAAGGTTAACCGTTTCACTGCCACACTACCGACGTTAACCTTCTGTAGTGTGGCAGTGAGTGGGTTAAAGGGGAACTCCACCCACGTTAGAACCTTCCGATGGAACATTCCGATGTCATTTCCATGGCCTTTGAGATTTCAATCAATATGTGTGAACATGAGCTACTGTCTCTCAAACAGAAACCAGAGGGGTAAGACTCACACTTGTGATGTCATCGAGTCTGGAGTGTCTCCACAGAGAGAGAGACTATGTGTGGGCTCCCAGAATGCTTGTTTCTCATGTTTGCTTTTGCGATGGGAGTTGTTAATGTGCACGTATATGACCATAGGAATAACATGTAGGAATGACATGTAGGAATAACATGTAGAATAACATGTAGGAATAACATGTAATAATAATACACTTTATTTATAAAGCACTTTTCATGCAATAGAAAGTAGCCAGAGTGCTTTGTCAAAAGAAAAAAATTAAATGCATGACTCAGTAGACAAATTGCATATCACAAGCAATAAATACCTCACAATCATGTTGTGTCGCGTTGTGTCATATTATGTCATGTTGTGTCGTGTTATGTCATGTTGTGTGGCATTATGTCATATCATGTCGCATTGTGTCATATTATGTCATGTTGTGTTGTATCGTGTTGTGTCGTATTATGTCATGTCGTGTCGCATTGTGTCATATTATGTCATGCTGTGTCGTGTTATGTCATGTTGTGTCATATTATTTCATGTCGTGTCGCATTGTGTCATATTATGTCATGTTGTGTTGCATTTTATCATGTCATGTCGCGTTGTGTCGTATTATGTCATGTCGTGTTGCGTTGTGTCATATTATGTCATGTTGTGTTGCATTATGTCAT
The DNA here is from genome assembly GCF_963971535.1 of Notolepis coatsorum. NCBI lineage: Eukaryota > Metazoa > Chordata > Actinopteri > Aulopiformes > Paralepididae > Notolepis > Notolepis coatsorum. Next base: position 8,404 of record NW_028170188.1, read on the forward strand.
GTTCTGTTGCATTATGTCATGTTCTGTTGCACTATGTCATGTTGTGTCGCGGTGTGTCATATTATGTCATGTCGTGTCGCATTGTCATATTATTTCATGTCGTGTCGTATCATGTCATGTTGCATTATGGCATGTTGTGTCGTGTTGTGTCTTATTATGTCATGTCGTGTTGAGTTGTGTCGTATTATATCATGTTGCGTTGTGTCGTATTATGTCATGTTGTGTTGTGTTGCTGATGTCATGATGTGTTCTATTCCATTCCCCATACATATCTGTTGATGGCCTGTCTTGTAGTCTTGTCCTGTCCTGTCCTGCCCTGTCCTGTACTGTCCTATCCTGCCCTGCCCTGTCCTGTCCTGTCCTGTCCTGTCCTGTCCTGTCCTGCCCTGCCCTGTCCTGTCCTGTACTGTCCTGTCCTGTCCTGTACTGTCCTATCCTGCCCTGCCCTGTCCTGTCCTGTCCTGTCCTGCCCTGCCCTGTCCTGTCCTGTACTGTCCTGTCCTGTCCTGTCCTGCCCTGCCCTGCCCTGTCCTGTCCTGTCCTGTCCTCTCCTGTCCTCTCCTGTCCTGTCCTCTCCTGTCCTGTCCTGTCCTGTCCTGTCCTCTCCTGTCCTGTCCTGTCCTGTCCTGTCCTGTCCTGTCCTGTCCTGTCCTGTCCTCTCCTGTCCTATCCTGTCCTGTCCTGCCCTGCCCTGCCCTGCCCTGTCCTGTCCTGCCCTGCCCTGTCCTATCCTCTCCTGTCCTGTCCTGTCCTGTCCTGTCCTGTCCTGTCCTGTCCTGTCCTGTCCTGTCCTGTCCTGTCCTGCCCTGCCCTGTCCTTCTATTCCATTCCTTTCTGTTGATGGTCTGTCCTGTTGTGTTCTGTCCTTTAATTATGTATAAATTAACATGATGTAATATGTAATGTATTATGTAATATCATCTGCACATTATGTATTAACACAATGTAATATATATATGTGATGTATTATGTAATATCATCTGCACATTGCTTCATAACTTGGATACGGAGTTGATGATGAAAAATACATTATTTACTTAGTAGCTTGGATTTTGCTCAGTTTTATTTCAACAGTCAAATCAATCATAGTCTGAGAGGAAGGAGAGGGGTCAGCATTACACATGCATACACAGACATAGACAAAAACACTATATTTCTCAGTATATACTGTATACAGTATATATATATCAATTTACACATGCATACCTATATATATATATATATATAGGTATGCATGTGTAAATTTACTCACAAAAACATGAACATACATGTGCAAATACACAGACTATACAGTATATAGTAGTGTGCAAATCTGGGCTGTATGTGCATTTAAACATCTCTGACCCCCTCTCTTCCTCTCTCTCACCATCTCTCTCTCCCTCTCTCTCTCTCTCTCTCTCTCTCTCTCTCTCTCTCTCTCATTCTCTCTCCCCCCTCTGTCTCTTTCTTTTCCTCTCTCTCTCTCTCTCTCTCTCTCTCTCTCTCTCTCTCTCTCTCTCTCTCTCTCTCTCTCTCTCTCTCTCTCTCTCTCTCTCTCTCAGACAGGGTGGTGCTTGTTGAGGCCCACCTCACTTCCTGTTTAACGTCCTGTTTCCTGGACCACAGGGACCAGCAGGGAGCTGAACACATGCTGGTAGTAGTTCATACTATGTCTCTAAAGAGGAGGTTCTGGTAGTATTCATACTATGTCTCTAAAGAGGAGGTTCTGGTAGTATTCATACTATGTCTCTAAAGAGGAGGTTCTGGTGGTATTCATACTATGTCTCTAAAGAGGAGGTTCTGTTTCAAATCTAACTAACACGTCTCCTACCTCCCTCCCTCTCTCTCTCTCTCTCTCTCTCTCCCTCTCCCCCTCTCTCTTTCTCTCTCTTTCTTTCTATCTCTCCCCCCCCCCTCTCTCTATCTCTCTCTCTCTTTCCCCTATCTATCGTTTTCTCTCACGGATGAACAGTAAATCTTGACTAACACGTGCAGACAGAGTCCACACCTGTCAAACATGTTTATATTCAGCTTTTCAGAGGCAGACATAAAGATTTAAACTGTGAAGCTTGGACTGGGCTCCATCATTACTTCAGTACTCAAATCACCGGTGTGTGGTGGCTCAGCCTGCCTGGTAGCTGGTGTTACCTGTGTGGTGGCTCAGCCTGCCTGGTAGCTGGTGTTACCTGTGTGGTGGCTCAGCCTGCCTGGTAGCTGGTGTTACCTGTGTGGTGGCTCAGCCTGCCTGGTAGCTGGTGTTACCTGTGTGGTGGCTCAGCCTGCCTGGTAGCTGGTGTTACCTGTGTGGTGGCGCAGCCTGCCTGGTAGCTGGTGTTACCTGTGTGGTGGCGCAGCCTGCCTGGTAGCTGGTGTTACCTGTGTGGTGGCGCAGCCTGCCTGGTAGCTGGTGTTACCTGTGTGGTGGCGCAGCCTGCCTGGTAGCTGGTGTTACCTGTGTGGTGGCTCAGCCTGCCTGGTAGCTGGTGTTACCTGTGTGGTGGCTCAGCCTGCCTGGTAGCTGGTGTTACCTGTGTTACTTGGTGTTTTATTACTGGCCCTACTTAGTTCCTTTTCACATATTAGTGCCCACATTCATCAAATAAACATTTGTAAAATACTAAGCACATTATCAATACTTAAAATGGTAAATGGTGCATACATTCTAAACACTAAATAATGTGAACAAATAAAGCCTGCTACCTGAATCCAACTTGGATGTGTCTCTATAAGTGGCTGAAACTTCCTGATCCAACATAGATGTTTCAAGAGATTCAAGATTCAAGATTGTTTATTGTCATATGCACAGTTAAACAGACAGTTTGCCATACAATGAAAATCTTACTTTGCTAGTCCACCCTTCACACAAAATCACACAATACTTAATTTAAATACAAGCGAGTGCTAGAAAATAAGGTAAACAGAAAATAAGGTAAAAATAGATAAATATTTATACAACATCACGTGCAAAGATGTGTCTTTATAAGAGCCTGAAACCTCTGTATCCAACGTAGATGTGTCTTTATAAGAGCCTGAAACCTCTGTATCCAACGTAGATGTGTCTTTATAAGAGCCTGAAACCTCTGTATCCAACGTAGATGTGTCTTTATAAGAGCCTGAAACATCTGTATCCAACGTAGATGTGTCTTTATAAGAGCCTGAAACCTCTGTATCCAACGTAGATGTGTCTTTATAAGAGCCTGAAACCTCTGTATCCAACGTAGATGTGTCTTTATAAGAGCCTGAAACCTCTGTATCCAACGTAGATGTGTCTTTATAAGAGCCTGAAACCTCTGTATCCAACGTAGATGTGTCTTTATAAGAGCCTGAAACCTCTGTATCCAACGTAGATGTGTCTTTATAAGAGCCTGAAACCTCCTGATCCAACATAGATGTGTCTTTATAAGTGGCTGTTTTATTTCTGCTCCATTTTGTGGTTTGGATTATACAGTTTTGACAGTGGCAATTGTAAATGGTATTTTATTTGTTTTTCTTAAACATTTACAGTGTCTCAGAATTATTTTACGAGTCGTCTACAAAGTAGCTGTTTTTTCTCTCTCTCTGATGTTCCGTCTGTTTAGATGTTGTAGAGAGAGACCGTGTTATACCAGCACCGTCTGAGATCATGTCCATGTGTCTCTACAGGCGTCTGTGTCTCTCCACTTCCAGGTTGGTGGCAGCAGAACCTACTCAGCTCAGCAGTACTACTGAGTAATAGTGCTAATCACATGTATGTACAGAGTTGTAGTATTAATATATACATTGATACAGGTATACAGTGATACAGGTATAAAGACACTATGGTAGTAGAGTCGTACTGGCCAGCAGCGTAACCAGTAAGAGTAGGTAAGGGATATGTACAGATATAGATATAGTATACAGATATGTAACAAAGGTTATATGCAGGTATGTACAGACAGATGTGGATAGATATATGAGAGAATAAATATATATGTACAGTATACAGCATTATTGTACACGCCATCATACATAGTTATATGGGTTATATGCAGGTGTATAAGTAGGTATATAGAAGGATTATATGCAGGTATATGCATACCATACAGATATGTGTAGGCTATATAATATATATATATATATATATATATATATATATATAT
>NW_028170188.1:17500-22500 GCF_963971535.1 Notolepis coatsorum
TCTGACAGTGAGCTGGGTTTGACGGTGTGGTTCTGACAGTGAGCTGGGTTTGACAGTGTGGTTCTGACAGTGAGCTGGTTTGACAGTGTGGTTCTGACAGTGTGGTTCTGACAGTGAGCTGGGTTTGACAGTGTGGTTCTGACAGTGTGGTTCTGACAGTGAGCTGGTTTGACAGTGTGGTTCTGGCAGTGTGGTTCTGACAGTGAGCTGGGTTTGACAGTGTGGTTCTGACAGTGAGCTGGGTTTGACAGTGTGGTTCTGACAGTGTGGTTCTGACAGTGAGCTGGGTTTGACAGTGAGCTGGTTTGACAGTGTGGTTCTGACAGTGTGGTTCTGACAGTGAGCTGGGTTTGACAGTGTGGTTCTGACAGTGTGGTTCTGACAGTGTGGTTCTGACAGTGAGCTGGGTTTGACAGTGTGGTTCTGACAGTGCGCTGGGTTTGACAGTGTAGTTCTGACAGTGCGCTGGGTTTGACAGTGTGGTTCTGACAGTGTGGTTCTGACAGTGAGCTGGGTTTGACAGTGTGGTTCTGACAGTGTGGTTCTGACAGTGAGCTGGGTTTGACAGTGAGCTGGGTTTGACAGTGTGGTTCTGACAGTGTGGTTCTGACAGTGCGCTGGGTTTGACAGTGCACCTCTCCTCTCTCTCAATTCAATTAAATTCAAAGGGGCTTTATTGACATGGTAAACATACGTTTACATTGCCAACGCCAGTGTTAAAACATACAAAACAAAGCAAAACAATCAAACAGAGATCAGTACAGTACAGATAGTACAGGAATATATGGGTGATTGACAGTCTTTATTGTGGCCCGGGGCCCGGGATGTCCTTTTCTTGTCACCCACCCAGAAGGTTAGAAGGTTAACCCTTTACTATTAAAGGGTTATACTTTGTGGGAAGTATATGTCTTATCTTTGGAACCGCCCTATTCCCCGTACCTGGTTCAACTAAGTCGATCAAGAGTCCCATTATCCAGATTCAATTAACCCGATGTTTGAAGCCGGGATTTTCCTGTTCCTCGAAGGTGGATTCAGTCTCGTTAACTCGAACCAGACTTGATACTCAGGATCAGTGCGCGCGCCCGCCTCAGCTGAGAAGACAGCAGGTGTCGATCGCAGAAATCCTGATTTTCTAACGGCATTGATTGATTGATTGATTTAAAACTTTATTAACAGATTGCAGTACGGCTCAATAGCCTCGCAGACAAGTTAAATGCATAATCTATAGGCACATTTTAAGTCCCTCATTACCCCAATCAATCAGATTATATTTCTTTAAACGTGCCCTGCTGGCAGTAGGTTCATGGAATGGATAATCAAATGAGATCTTGCTAGCGAAAATAATTAGTTCAACCGTTTCAGAATAAGGATACGGCTCTCTTACCCATTGATTGATGTATGGTGGATGTTTTACTTATCTGCACTGTGGTGTGACGGTTTGTCCTTTTGTCTTTCACGCAGACGACCCGCGTTCGAATCCCCCTTCTTCTAGTCATTTTCTTCTTTTTGCAATGTAAATACACCAATTTGGTGCACGTTGAGAGCTATATAAAGAATGACATCCTCAATGCATGTAGATTTATAATATTTCAACTTAAAACTAGGCTACTTTTGCGTATAATCATTAATACTATATTCCAAATGAATTATATTGGAAACGCGGGGTCTCGAACTCGGGTCGCCCGGTTGACAGGCGAGAGCACTAGGCTTTGCACCACTGTGCCAGACGGGATATATCCATTGTGTATCCATCAATACAAGAGATCCTTGTTTCGAATATTTTCCTTTTGAATGAAGTTTTATCTCTTTATTCTCAAATGCATTAATGTAACGTCAACGGCTCATTCAATTTCTCAAATCCGTCAAACAGCGCATCTCATCAGACATTTTAATCCCAGTTACAATATCACAATAACGTGTGAGTGATGATACAATTCAACAATCCTCAGAGTCCTCGTAATTCATAATCCACAAAAACCACAATCCACGCATAGACACTTCAATTTTATGCTTGAATGAAACACAATCCGGGCGCTCCGTTAAGCAAATCTACAGCGGAGAATATATGAAACTAATCAGAGCCAAACGGCCGATAGGTTTCATTCATTAAAAATATCCCTGCGGGATTCACATTTGCAATGCGCCGTTATTAAAATAACCACATGCAGCGTGTATCGCACTCCGAGCGCCGTATATGACGTGCATTATTTTATTTAGGACAAAGTAAATCTATAGGCTGAATATGATTTATTATCAGCATTTAGTTCTATTATTATACATTTCAAAAGCCCCCTCTAGGAAAACGAAGCACAGAAACATAATTCAGAATGGTATAATGGGATCTCTAGACTGTGAGAAATATTTCAGGAAGCGAGCTGGCATTTCTTTGCGAGGGCGTGGCCATGGTTCATCCAGCTAACTGAACTAAACCCTGCTCCCGACCAGGCTCAAACTTTCTGATCTGTTACCATGGTGATTTAGAAAATCCGACTTCGGGGAACAGAAAGGTCTGGCTTAAGTCAGGCTATACTGGAAATTATCCGGCTAACTCAGTTAGCCAGGTACGGGGAACGGGGAGGTCTGCCTATGGTGGCCTTTCTCGGTGGCTAGGCTGTTACCTAGTCAAGGATCTCCTTAGTTTTGGATCAGTCACAGTGCTCAGGTATTCTGCCACTGTGTACTCTCTGTTTAGGGCCAAATAGCATTCCAATTTGCTCTGGTTTTGGGTTGATTCTTTCCAATGTGTCAGAGTTAGGTGAGGGTTTTGTTATGGAGTGTGAATGAATGACTTTATTTGACAATATAAAATAACATGTGACAGAAAGCACAGTCAGGAGATACTGCCAAGGATGAACACAAAAAGCTCACAGCTTATTTCCATTGTGGTCCTTGTAGGGGGGTAGCGGAATGAGATGCTTAGACATGCATCATACAGACATGACATCACAACACATCACATATTCCATTTACTATTTATATACATAACAGACTCATAAACATGCAAGGGTGCCTTTTTGCTGAGTGTCTAGGTTAATTATAGTCCCTTTTGAGCCATGTCTTCAGGCTGGACTTGAATCTAACAGCATTGACTACAATTTTCAGGTCACTGGGCAGACTGTTCCAAAAGACAGCAGCAGAATACAAAAATGACTCCTTCCCCATACAACTCCTGAATCTGACTGGTACAAAGTCAGTTGAGCTGCGCCTAGTTGGGTCTGCATGGGTGTCCCTGATTCGGTTGAAGTAGTTGTTGAAGTACACTGGCACATCCCTATTTGGTTGACTCTGTCTTCCACCTTTAGCCATCTCATGTTCTCAAAGTGTGATGGGTCAAGGTGGGTTCGGGCAGGTAGCCTAAGTATTACCCTGATTAGCTTGTTTTGTGATGTCTGTAGTTTTATTTTCTGACTTTTGGGGGCGCTGTTGTACCAGGAGTCACACGCATAGTCATAGTGACACTGTATGAGTGCTACAGCAAGAATTTTCATCGCTGACTGATCTAAAAAAAAAATTATTCTGGCTAGGTATCTAGTCCTGTTATTGATCTTTGTAAGTACTTGTTGAGCCATGCTTTCCCCTGATAAGCTGTTTTCCAGGACGCAACCAAGATATTTCACAGATGTTTTGTCGGTGAGAACAGTAGTTCCTATTCTAATCTTAAAACCTGCCGATTTTCTGAGCCTGACCTTAGACCCGAATAGGATGGACTCAGTCTTCCCCACATGGAGAGACAGCTTGTTGTAGCCTAGCCAGTCACTAACCTTCTCTAGTTCTGCACTCAATATCTGCTCAACCACTTGTTTGTCTTTATGAGACACTAGTAAGGCGGAGTCATCCGCATATAAAAAAAGGTCACATGAGCAAGCTGCTTTTAGGTCATTAATATACAGGAGAAATAGGAGCGGACCCAATACACTCCCTTGCGGGACCCCACACTCTACTGTCCGAGGACTGGAGAGTTTATATCTACCACCTGTTGTCTCCCTGTAAGGTAGAAACCAATACATTTCAGAGCTGCCTCAGAACCTCTTATCAAGCGGGCAGAAAAGTGGCCATTTCTTAACTTGAACTTGAGGATTGCATACTTTTTTTGCAAACCAAAATACTATACTTTATACTTATAGCACATGCATGAGCCTGGTCTCTTTTGAAAGATGACCAAAAAATTTACTTTTAGTGCTAACGTAATAGAGTAACTTGTTACTCAAGTTTTTCTGTAGTAGTTAGTAGTCCAGAGGTAGTATTTCCCCAGAAGGTGGTATGGTTTACGAAACCATTATGCACCCATAGCCTGAAGCCTTATGTAGTACATGTCCGAATTTCATAAAGATACATTCAGAAATGAGTGATTAGGAGTGATTTTGGTAAACTGTGTACAAAAGAAAAACTGAGTTTTTTCATAGACTTCAATTCATTCGGCTGCTTTTCTCTTCCTGTTTTTGCTCGTTATTTTTTTTGTTTTTTTTATTCATACATCCCCACGTGGTGTTTCATTGGTAAGCCACACTCATTGGCTACAACGATCCACAATAACTTTCGAGATCGGATCTAGATTGACGGAGCTACTGCGCCAAGAGTCGGGAGTGGTATTTTGCGCAATACCGTGTACTTTGCACAAGCCTCAAATACCGGCATGTAACTCGAGAACCACTGAACGGATTTTGTCGGATTTCGTCGCTATCGACAGGCAACAAATAAGCCTTCAATTCGATATATATATATTGTATTACAAAATATGCACACCCGAGCCACTAGGGGTTGCCAAAGTGCCGGTGGGCAAATCGTCCTAAAAACGTCCCATATGCGGGTCGGCGCATGCTAAGAGAATTAAAGCCTAGAGCCCTAAGCTTCATTAACAGGATGTTATGATCCACTGAATCAAATGCCTTCTGGAGGTCTAAATTTACCATTCCACAGAACTTTCCCTCATCTACCTTTTTCCGGATGTAATCTGTGAGGAACAGCAGGCAGGTGTCTGTGGAGTGGGATCTCCTGAAACC
>NW_028170187.1:0-1000 GCF_963971535.1 Notolepis coatsorum
CCAAGCTGATAGCAACGCCGGGAGCTGGATTCGAACAGGCGAATCCTAGTGTCTCCCGGTGTTGGTGACGAACGTCAGGCGAATCCTAGTGTCTCCCGGTGTTGGTGACGAACGTAATCTCCGTGCGCCCCCCCGACTGGGCACTGTTGATTGGTCATCGGCACCCCCCAATTTGTTTTACTTGATATGTTGATTATACAAAAAATATGAGCTGTGGTGGTACGTTCATAATTTCTTCCCATATCTGAAAATCAAAGAGAAAATAAAGTCACCAGCTATAGTACATGTATCCAATAAAGTATTGAGTTTGATTTTGATTAATAAATTCATACCGAGAGAAATGAAACTTCGCTATGCTGGACGACATCGACCTTTTGGGAGTATCCCAGACAGTAAGCAGCCGTGAAGCCCAGTGGGCCCTAAGTGGTGCTGACACTGTGTTCTGCGGGCCTGGTGGCGTACCAAGGGTTATCCTTCACTGTGGGGGGCTAACAGAGGGGCCTCTTATTGAGATGGAGTGCTGACTGTAGGCTCACACATACATGTGCGTGTGTCTCCCGCCACAAGAGGACCTTGGTCACACAGCTGCCGCTCGCTTATGACCTCTGACCTTCAAGCTGCAGTTGGATTCTGTCATACTCGGCACACACACACACACACACACACACACACACACATACACACACACACACGCTCACACACATACGCCTTGTATTGAGATGAATGGGCCTAATGTTTTCTTTATATCAGTTTCAGTTTCAGTTGAAACTTTATTTGAACAGGGACAAAAAAAGAAAGCATAACATATATGGCATACAGTTCATTAAGAACAGGTTAAAAACACATCATGAAAATATATACATATGTTTAATTGTTTATATATCTGCGTTAAACAGTGTTAATGGTTTCTTGCTGTTGTTGATTTACCATTACAAGGAGCATTTTAGTCTACTAATCACTGTTTTATCATCTTACTGGGCTCAATTGTGTTATCATATTG
>NW_028170186.1:0-1000 GCF_963971535.1 Notolepis coatsorum
TCTCTCTCTCTCTCTCGCTCTCTCTCTCGCTCTCTGATAAATAGGGCTGACGAGATGGAGACTAGAGACACACAGGGGACAGACCCTGGGAGGCAAGCCACACAGAACTCGAGAGCCGAGCAAGACACTCAGAGGACACACACCCGGTGACGGGAGAGAGGAGACGGAGAAGGATCCCTGGAGAGCCGAGCCTTGACACAGCGAGAGGGAGACACCGATGACAGACGAATCGCATCGCAGCAGGGGATCCAGACTCCACCGAGGGTAGATGAAAACCAAGCGCTCCCAAACCTCCAAGGATCCGAAAGCAAGGTTGCCTTGACAACCACACCACGAACCACGAGAGAGAACGGTTGTTGCCATGGACAACCTGAGACAGCGAACAGCAATGGAGAAGAAAAGCTCTGATCGGGCCTAGCTGATCCGAGCATGGACCAAACAGACAAATGAAAGAGACGATTAGATTGAACCAAAGAGACGATGTACTTGTTTTAATTCCTAAGCTGTGGTTTTATTAATAAACACTGCAGTTGTTATTTTGACCTCTTTGTCAGCTTCTCTCCTTACTTGAACCGAACATCTGAGAATACCTAACCAATGCAGAGGAAAGGGTAATAGAAAAACTATACGATCACTTAGATATAGGTAAATGAAGAACAGAAAGTTACTTCAACTACATATATTAATGTGGGCAAAGATTAAGCCCTTCGGTAAATTGCCCATAGACATGATGTAGAAAATACCACACATATGTTATAAAAATACGTAAGAAACACCGCAACAACCCAGGACACACATAAATGGTCATCAGACATCAGGAACGGGATGTTACTTTCAATGAGGATAGTTACCATAGCAACCATAGTCGCGTGTGTACCGTCACAAGCCTGCGCCATTGTTTACTGCAGTAAGAAACATGTTAGCTTTTTCATCACAGCCCGTCAGCCAATTTGTAATATCGGAGTTGCGATACAACTGTCCATCAATGAAGAGTTTATTG
>NW_028170185.1:0-18024 GCF_963971535.1 Notolepis coatsorum
AAAGGCATCTTGTGTTTGAGCGCTACAGAACGTTTCACAGACGGGCCGGGCCTTGCTCACACACACACACACACACACACACACACACACACACACACACACACACACACACACACACACACACACACACACACACACACACACACACACACACACACACACACACACACACACACACACACACACACACACACACACACACACACACACACGCACACGCACGCGCGCACACACACACACCCCTGGCTGGCTGTCTGAGAGAGAGAGGTTTGTTTGGAGAGGAGCTCGACGGAAGGCAGTCGACCGAACGCTGGATAAACCTGGTAGAGATGTGGTGGTGGAGGAGAGGTGGAGGAGAAGAGGAGAGAGAGAGGAGAGGAGAGAGGTAGATGGAGAAGAGAGAGGTAGAGGGAGAGGAGATGAGAGAGAGGTGGAGAAGAGGAGAGGAGAGGTGGAGAGAAGAGGGACGAGGAGAGGATAGAGATAGATGGAGAGAAGATGAGAGTAGAGGAGAGAAGGGGAGAGAAGACAAGAAGAGAGGGGAGGGGAGGGGAGGGGAGAAGAGAAGAGAAGAGAAGAGAAGAGAAGAGAAGAGAAGAGAAGAGAAGAGAAGAGAAGAGAAGAGAAGAGAAGAGAAGAGAAGAGAAGAGAAGAGAAGAGAAGAGAAGAGAAGAGGAGAGGAGAGGAAAGATGGGAGGAGAAGAGAAGGGTTCTACTAACAGTGATGTCTTCTCCAGAGTTATGGACGCAGATGTAAGAGGAGAGGAGAAGAGGATGTTCTACCAGTGGTGATGTTCTACAGACAGTTCTCCAGGGGTATCAGTGGAGAGGAGTCACTACCAGAGGAGTCACTACCAGAGGACTACCAGAGGAGTCACTACCAGAGGAGTCACTACCAGTGGTGATGTCTACAGACAGTTCTCCAGGGGCATCAGTGGAGAGGAGTCACTACCAGAGGAGTCACTACCAGAGGACTACCAGAGGAGTCACTACCAGAGGAGTCACTACCAGAGGAGTCACTACAGAGGTGATGTTCTACAGACAGTTCTCCAGGGGCATCAGTGGAGAGGAGTCACTACCAGAGGAGTCACTACCAGAGGAGTCACTACCAGAGGTGATGTTCTACAGACAGTTCTCCAGGGGTATCAGTGGAGAGGAGTCACTACCAGAGGAGTCACTACCAGAGGAGTTACTACCAGAGGAGTTACTACCAGAGGAGTCACTACCAGAGGTGATGTTCTCGCTCCTGTTCTGAACCTGGTCCCAGGTTATCCTGCTTGTAGCAGTGGAGCAGTTCAGAAACAACAGCAGAGGAGGCGAGGATGAGATGAGAGAAGAGAGAAGAGAGATGTATGCAGACGGGGGTCTCTCTCTCTCTCTCTCTCTCTCTCTCTCTCTCTCTCTCTCTCTCTCTCTCTCCTCTCTCTCTCTCTCTCTCTCTCTCTATCTCTCTCTCTCCTCTCTCTCTCTCTCTCTCTCTCTCTCTCTCTCTCTCTCTCTCTCTCTCTCTCTCTCTCTCTCTCTCTCTCTCTCTCTCTCTCTCTCTCTCTCTCTCTCTCTCTCTCTCTCTCTCTCTATTGGAGTGGAGATGGAGTGGATTTTTGAGGGACCTGGCTGCATTATAAAGGTGAGTTTATTGACAGGTTATTTGATTATTAACACTTAACCTGCTTCTCCTTACCTCCCTAAACAAGGCAATTGAATAACTTCCTGTGTGATGACATGTATGTATGTATGTATGTAGTATGACATGCTGGTCTATTGGAGATTAGGAGGCGTGTTTCTGAACCAGAACTCGCCATCCAATGACTGAAAAAGGGAATTCTAGCAGAAATCTCCCATGTGAAATGTTTTTGATACTCAAACTTTGATACTCAAGTTCGACGCTATTTTATGAACAATGCCACTGACCCTTAGCTGCCAGAGATGTACCCCTCCTGGTGCGAAGACGCTCTCGATTGGCTAGGCCGCGTACAGCGAAGAAGAAAAGACCCTCTCTGACTGGTTTAGCTCCGAAGGGTCTCTTCCGCCTTGTACATATATTCTCTGCTTCGAAGGGGTTATGCTTAGGCATTCTTTCGAAGTGGTTATGCTTAGGCATTCTTTCGAAGTGGTTATGCTTAGGTCCTCTTTTGAAGTGGTTATGCTTAGGCCCTCTTTCGACGTGGTTATGCTTAGAGTTAGGGTTAGGGTTAGCCAATCGGAGAGCGTCTTTTTCTTCTTCGCTGCAATCATAAATCAGTTTGTTTATCAGTGTGCTACAGATTTGAGTGCATATTAGCATTTCAGATGTTGATGGATATTGTATTTTTAGTCGACATCCAAAAATTGGGCGGGTTTCGGCTGTGCTGACTGTGATGGTTTCAGCTGTCCTGACTGTGATGGTTTCAGCTGTCCTGACTGTGATGGTTTCAGCTGTCCTGACTGTGGTGGTTTCAGCTGTCCTGACTGTGGTGGTTTCAGCTGTCCTGACTGTGGTGGTTTCAGCTGTCCTGACTGTGATGGTTTCAGCTGTCCCTGACTGTGATGGTTTCAGCTGTCCTCACTGTGATGGTTTCAGCTGTCCTGACTGTGGTGGTTTCAGCTGTGCTGACTGTGGTGGTTTCAGCTGTCCTGACTGTGATGGTTTCAGCTGTCCTGACTGTGATGGTTTCACCTGTCCTGACTGTGATGGTTTCAGCTGTCCTGACTGTGATGGTTTCCTGTGATGGTTTCAGCTGTCCTGACTGTGATGGTTTCCTGTGATGGTTTCAGCTGTCCTGACTGTGATGGTTTCAGCTGTCTGTCCTGACTGTGATGGTTTCAGCTGTCCTGACTGTGATGGTTTCCTGTGATGGTTTCAGCTGTCCTGACTGTGATGGTTTCCTGTGATGGTTTCAGCTGTCCTGACTGTGATGGTGTCAGCTGTCTGTCCTGACTGTGATGGTTTCAGCTGTCTGTCCTGACTGTGATGGTTTCAGCTGTCTGTCCTGACTGTGATGGTTTCAGCTATCTGTCCTGACTGTTACAACAAGGCTTTTGAGGAGCTGTGTGTCAATCATTGTGCCCAGCCAGCGGTTATTTGTCAAGTTCAGACTCTTTGTATCTGTTCAGACCAGAGCATGTGAGCGCCGCGGGGAGCGGAGTTGGCGGTTTTGACGTGAGCGACGGAGTGGGTTTTAAAATGGGTCGGCGCGACCTCCGGAGCGAGAGTTCTCCTCCGCTCCAATCCGCTCCGGTCCGCTCAGAAACTGATGTAATATACATGTAGTACAATGCCAAAGCAACAGGTGGCGATGTACAAACATGAAGGCCATTTTCAACCAATGAGAAGGGTGAACCGTCGCTCACATCCTGCTAGACCAAAGTAGAATCCGCCATTGTTGTTGTTGTTAGCTTACATGCTTAGTAGAGCTAGTTTAATGGATATAAACGTTATTCAACATTGCAGAATGGGTACAATTACAATACGGCTCAATACAAACAATTGTTAAGGGGCCCAGGGGGTGTAGACTGTTGTAGTTTGGTCAAAGAAATCAAGCTAATTTACATCATGCTCCAAAAAAAAGAAAAAAATCTGCTGAGCGAGCTGTGGAGCGGGGAGCGCTTGATTCGTAAATGAAGGTGAGCAGAGAGGAGCGCTGAGCGGCGTGGCGGCGGGGTCAACATGAGCGATTAGCGGAGCAGAACAAGCCGTCTAGAGCGAAGAGCGGATTTCTCGCTCGCGCCGCTCCTCTCACATGCTCTGGTTCAGACTCTATGTATCTGTTCAGACTCTTTGTATCTGTTCAGACTATGTATCTATCTGTTCAGACTCTATATCTGTCCACACTCTATCTATCTGTTCAGACTCTTATCTATCTGTTCAGACTATGTATCTATCTGTTCAGACTCTATATCTGTCCACACTCTATCTATCTGTTCAGACTCTATCTCTGTTCAGACTCTTTTTATCTGTTCAGACTCTATCTATCTGTTCAGACTCTATCTATCTGTTCAGACTCTATATCTGTTCAGACTCTTTTTATCTGTTCAGACTCTATATCTGTTCAGACTATATCTGTTCAGCCTCTATCTATCTGTTCAGACTCTATATCTGTTCAGACTCTATATCTGTTCAGACTCTATATCTGTTCAGAATCTATGTATCTCCCTCACTGTCCACAGAGACATGAGCTGTCCTCCAACATGTCTCCCTCACTGTCCACAGAGACATGAGCTGTCCTCCAACATGTCTCCCTCACTGTCCACAGAGACATGAGCTGTCCTCCAACATGTCTCCCTCACTGTCCACAGAGACATGAGCTGTCCTCCAACATGTCTCCCTCACTGTCCACAGAGACATGAGCTGTCCTCCAACATGTCTCCCTCACTGTCCACAGAGACATGAGCTGTCCTCCAACATGTCTCCCCCACTGTCCACAGAGACATGAGCTGTCCTCCAACATGTCTCCCCCACTGTCCACAGAGACATGAGCTGTCCTCCAACATGTCTCCCTCACTGTCCAGAGAGACATGAGCTGTCCTCCAACATGTCTCCCCCACTGTCCACAGAGACATGAGCTGTCCTCCAACATGTCTCCCCCACTGTCCACAGAGACATGAGCTGTCCTCCAACATGTCTCCCTCACTGTCCACAGAGACATGAGCTGTCCTCCAACATGTCTCCCTCACTGTCCACAGAGACATGAGCTGTCCTCCAACATGTCTCCCTCACTGTCCACAGAGACATGAGCTGTCCTCCAACATGTCTCCCTCACTGTCCACAGAGACATGAGCTGTCCTCCAACATGTCTCCCCCACTGTCCACAGAGACATGAGCTGTCCTCCAACATGTCTCCCTCACTGTCCACAGAGACATGAGCTGTCCTCCAACATGTCTCCCCCACTGTCCACAGAGACATGAGCTGTCCTCCAACATGTCTCCCTCACTGTCCAGAGAGACATGAGCTGTCCTCCAACATGTCTCCCCCACTGTCCACAGAGACATGAGCTGTCCTCCAACATGTCTCCCTCACTGTCCACAGAGACATGAGCTGTCCTCCAACATGTCTCCCTCACTGTCCACAGAGACATGAGCTGTCCTCCAACATGCAGCGTCCTTCATGGGCTACAAACTTAACACCACTCCCGGAACTGTCACTCTCCTCTCTCGAATATCATGCAGTATTTGTCTCTAATCCTTTCAATCTCATCACTGTTACACTCTATCGCCCTCCAGGTCCGCTCGATCACTTCCCAGATGAGCCAGACATGCTTCTAAGCTCCTTACCGGAAGATGGTACCCCCCTGCTTCTAATGGGCGACTTCAACCTGCCTGACTCTCAGTCGGACACAGTGGTCGCCCTCCTACAATCCTTTGACCTGACTCCCACTGCCATGCCTCCCACCCACAAAGCAGGCAACTCCTTGGATCTCATAATTTCCCGTAACTCCAGCATCATTAACACCACGGTAACTCCCCTGCATGTATCTGACCATTCCTTCATATCCTTCTCACTAACTCTCATGCTTAACTGAAAGGCCTTCACCCCAACTCAAACCGTCTCACTCAGACACAACCTGCCCTCCCTATCCCCCTCCACCCTCTCCTCTGACATACTATCCGCTCTACCTTTGAGTGACACCTTCTCTGCTCTCCCCACAGAGATGGCAACCTCCACCCTCCTCTCAGCCCTCGCAAACCTCCTTCGACAAGCTCTGTCCCCTCATTGAGAAACCTGCCCGCCGCTCCCCACCCAGTCCATGGCTGACGGATGCAGTGAGAGAACAAAGACCGGTCCTGAGAGTGGCTGAGAGGAAGTATAGAAAGTCACGCCTCACTGCTGACATCGACACATATCACAAATCTTGTTAACATTCTCCAAAACCATTACTAATGCCAAAGCTTCTTTCTTTCACCATAGGATCGAGGCATCTTCCAAGAACCTTTGCAAACTGCATGCTACCATGTCCTCACTTAGCAAAAGGGAAAGGCCTCTCCTCTGTCCTGATTCTCCTAGATCTATCTGCAGCCTTCGACACAGTCAACCATCAGATCCTCCTCGCGGCCCTCGCAGGAATGGGAGTGGCTGGCTCTGCACTGACATGGCTGACATCATACCTCAATGACCGCTCCTACCAAGTGTCATGGAGAGGGACCCTGTCGGCCACCCGCCCTCTGTGGACGGGTGTCCCCCAGGGCTCGGTCCTAGGACCCCTTCTCTTCTCCCTCCACAGTACACTAAATCACTGGGTAACATTATCACATCTCATGCCTTCTCTTATCATTGTTACTGTATGCCGATGATACTCAACTCTTCCTCTCCTTCCCTCCCTCAGATATCTACATCTCTGAGCGGATCTCGGCCTGTCTGTCCGACATCTCCGCCTGGATGATGACCAACCACCTCAAACTGAACCTAAGCAAAACAGAATTGCTCCACCTGCCGGCCAAATCCTCCCCCCTGACCGACCTTTCCATCACAGTCGAGAATGCAGCTGTGACCGCGTCCCCGACCGCCAAGAACCTTGGTGTTGTCCTCGACAACCAGTTGAACTTCTCCGCTCACATCCCAGCGACAACCAGAACCTGCAGATTCCTCCTGAGCAATGTCAGAAGGATCAGCCCCTTCCTGACAAAAGAAGCCACCCAACTCCTCGTCCAATCAACAGTCATCTCCCGCCTCGACTACTGCAACGCACTGCCTGCTTGCCTCCCGGCCACTGCCACCAAGCCTCTTCAACTCATTCAGAACGCAGCGCCCCGCCTGATCTCAAACCTACCGAAGTCGCCCCACTCCTTAGGGACTTGCACTGACTCCCCATTGCTGCACGAATCCGCTTCAAGGCCCTCGACCTGGCATACCGTGCGGCAAAGGGAACCGCTCCCGCCTACCTCTGGTAAATGGTCTCTAACTACACACCCTCAAGACCCCTACGCTCTGCATCTTATGGCTGTCTCAGACCCACTCCTATCCGAGCTCCGGGAGGGTCATCAAGGAGAACCTGCCTTTTCTCAGTCCTTGCCCCACAATGGTGGAATGAACTACCCACCCCAGTTAGGACAGCTGAAACCCGTCCAATCTTTCGCCGTCGACTAAAGACGCACTTCTTCAACCACTATCTAAAAAAAAATTATAATAATATCTAACCCTAACTAACCTTACTGTCATGCACTTGTCCTAATAAACTAACCTACACTGTAGCACTCAACACTTTGATGAACATTGTTACTCAGCTGATAGAGTTGTGCCCTTCCTGATGACTTGTCGTACAGAACTTGTAAGTCGCTTTGGATAAAAGCGTCAGCTAAATGACTAAATGTAAATGTAAATGTCTCCCTCAGAGACATGCGTCTGTTACAGATATTAATAATGTGGGCAAAATGTAAAAATCAAGAGAATTAGGCCAATATGTTTTTAATGTAAGGTTTGGTTGTTCTAACGTGCCTCATGTTGGAGAGCTGCGTCTCAGCCCTCAGGAACACTGTCATGTTGTTTATTTGTTTATTAGCAAAGGATCCCCATTAGCTGACGCCAAGACGTCAACTAGTCTTCCTGGGGTCCGAGACAACATTAAAACATTACAACATATACAATTAAAACATAATACAATTAAAACATAGCAAGACGTACAAACCCAGGAAACACAACAACATTAACACACAAACTAATTATATCTAAATATATAAAAATATAAGGTAACATAACATATTGCATTACCCAACATTATCATTATTGGCTCACATGTAAGATCTTAATTTCTTTTTGAAGCTTGTTACACCTCTTATGTCACGTATGTCACTTGGAAGACAATTCCATGCCCTGATAGCGCTATATAAAAGCGTTATTTGCATACTGTTAGATTTTGCATGGGGTCAAATAATCTGCCCTCTACTTGCCCCTCTGGTAAAATACATGTGCACATTTGAGCCGTAAATTATTTCATCAGAGATATATTTAGGGTTGTGATGACTTTCTGAAAACAAATGAGTAAGTTGGCAGAAAGTCTTTTCTCAACATTCCGCCATTTAAGACATTCATGCATTTTAACATCACTAGTCCTATATGAGCAACCAAGAACGAATCTTGCTGCCTTATTTTGTACCACTTGTAACCTATTCAGCAACTGTTTTGAAGCACAAGCCCACACTACAGGACAGTAATCCAAGCGGCACAAAACCAAAGCACAAACAATTTGATTCAACAATGCAAATGGAAGGAATGGTACCAGTACAGTACCAACAGCTCGACCCATTTTAAAAACAGTTCTGTTGATGTGATCAGACCATGATAAAGAACTATCAAGTCAGAGGCCTAGAAGCTTAGTTTTTTCAACCTGCTGTATAGGTTGACCTGCAATTTGTAAAACCAATGTAGGATTACGTGCTAATCTTTGATTGGACCCAAAAAGCATACAAACAGTTTTAGAAATGTTAAGCATTGGCGCCCCAGTGGCGAACCACATAACGTGCTGAGTCGCGGCACGGCCGACCCGGGTTCGATTCCCGGACCCGTCGTTATTTGCCGAATGTCTTCCCCCCACTCTCTCTCTCTCTCTCTCTCTCTCTCTCTCTCTCTCTCTCTCTCTCTCTCTCTCTCTCTCTCTCTCTCTCTCTCTACTGGACTGCCCAGTAGTAAAAAGCGATAAACGCTAAAAAATAAATCTTTAAAAAAAAAAAAATGTTAAGCATCAGCTTATTTGTTTTTATCCAGTCATACAGTATAAAATGTTTAATTCACTGGCCAAAACCTGATTAAGCTTGTATTAACAACGTATCGAAAGCCTATGCAGTCCATGGAGAGCGAGGCTACATACTGCATCAGCATCTGAGTCATGATGTCACACTGTATTGACTACGATCATTTGCTAAAATCAGCTCATTAATGTAAAAGCTTGTTCTGTGGTTTGTTTTATAGTGATCTACTTCGTGGTTATTTCATTACATAGAATTTTGCCAGTGAACCTGATCTTGGTTTTCACTCACTATCCACCTGACAATAGTTTTTGAGAAGCATGAGGGAGAGAACAGATAATGGACGAATAAAACAGTCCTGTTGAGCTTTATGTCACCAGTCTCTACCTGAACCCAACTTCATTCACCAGTCTCTACCTGAACCCAACTTCATTCACCAGTCTCTACCTGAACCCAACTTCATTCACCAGTCTCCAATGTCCCCATGGGCTGGACAAGTCTTCTTTAACTCATTCTGCGCCACGGGTCGGGGCGCCAGAGGGCGCTATTACGCCAGCACTGTAAGTCAATGGGGCGCTTTGTTCACTTGCGAGTGCTTAAAATATACCTTATATTATAGATATGGGTCTAATACACCCATTGATTGTCAGTGAGTTGCTTCCAGTCCAGTTATATGATATTCTGTACCCGCAAAAAGCTAAAACAAAAGGCTGGCTGTCACAAAACAGTCACATCTAGAGACCTAAAAACCTACTCTAGCGAGGCCTTTAACCTTGAACTGGAGGGTCTGGACTGGTCAGATGAGCTCAATGGTACACTGGTTGAAGAAACATGGCTTGGCTTCAAAACCAAATTTTCAACGATACTAAACAACATGGCCCCCCTAAGAACCACCAGGGTAAAAAATCGCGCTGAGCCGTGGATGCACGCTGAAATACTGACCGCTATGAAAACCAGAGACAAAAAATGCTCTGAGTTTCGTAAAAGTCAGTCAAAGCTTAACATAAGCACGAGCAGTGAACTCCAAGCCCACGTGACGGAACTCAAACTGGAAAGAAACAGACTAAGAAATGATGTAAACTCCATGATCAAAACAGCAAAGAAAAAATTCATCAATGACAAAACCGAGGAAAACAAAAACAAACCGCGTGAACTTTGGAAATTACTCAATAACCAACTAGGCTGCAGTAAAAAACTTAAAACCAGATTCTCAAACATAAACATAAAGACGGACAACACGCTCATCACAGAAAAGCTGGATGTAGCCAATTACTTAAATAGTTTCTTCACAAACATAGCCACAACACTGGTAAACAAACTACCCTCCCACTCAGGGCATTATGGGGTAGAACACATAGTAGCTTACTACAAAAACCTAGGGGTCCACAAAGACGACTTCAAACTGGAAATGGTAACAACAGATGAGGTACTCAAAAAACTGAGCGCCCTCCAACCTAACAAGGCCACTGGCCATGACAACATCCCCTCCAAATTCCTCAGAGACTCAGCAGCCGCCATCACCCCAGTCATCACACACATAATAAACCTCTCTATAAAACAGGGACACGTCCCCAAGGACTTCAAAATTGCGAGAGTGACCCCTCTGCACAAAAAAGGCAGTAAATTAGACCCAGGCAACTACCGCCCTGTTTCTATCCTTACCTCCATCTCGAAAGTCATGGAAAAAATTGTATACGAACAGGTCGAAAAATACCTTGCGGAAAAAAATCTAATCTACGAATTCCAATCTGGCTTCAGAACATCCCACTCCACTGACACATGCCTTCTCTATTTAAACGACCACATCAAACAAGAGGTGGACGCGGGCAAATACTGCGGCATGGTCATGCTGGACCTACAAAAGGCCTTCGACACTGTCAATCACACCATTCTGATTGACAAGCTAAAAGCAATTGGTTTTGATAGTCTATCAGTGAGCTGGATGCAATCCTACCTGGAGGGGAGAGAGCAGATGGTGGAGGTAAACGGTACCCTATCCCCCCCCCTCACAGTAAACTGTGGTGTTCCACAAGGAAGCATACTAGGTCCGCTACTGTTCCTAATTTATGCAAATGACATGTCGTCAGCTTGTGACTGCAACTTGTTCCTGTTTGCGGACGACTCAGCCCTGCTGGTCTCTGACAAGAACAAATTACAGGTTGAAAAAACCCTCAGCTCAGAACTAAGCAAAATCTGCATATGGCTCGCTGATAACAAACTATCATTACACATGGGCAAAACAGAGTCCATTCTCTTCGGTTCAAATAACAAACTCAGCAAGACCGACGGCTTCTCAGTTACAGTGGGTGACAATATTGTCACAAGGAAAGAAGATATTACCTACCTGGGTTCCATCCTAGAGGCAAATCTTTCCTGTGACAAAATGGCATCCAATGTAATAAAAAAAGTCAACCAACGAACTCGTTTCTTGTACCGGATCTCCTCACTGGTAAACAAGAATACCCTGAAGACTCTAGCAGGAGCACTCATTCAAGGGTACTACGACTATGCTTGCACCTCATGGTACCAAAGCACCTCAAAGGCGCTAAAAACAAAATTACAAACATCTCAAAACAAACTGGTCAGACTACTGCTTGACCTTACTCCTAGAACCCACCTCACCCCTGCCCACTTTGACAACCTAGGATGGCTTAGAGTAGACGACAGAGTACAGCAACTTGCAATGGGCCTGGTCTACAAGATACACTACACGACCAAGGTACCCATGTACATGACTAAATACTTCCCAAAGGTCAGTGAATACCACGATCACAACACCAGAGGGAGCTCCACAAATCATGTTAAACCCAGATTCGGCTCAAACAAGGGACTAAACACGTTTCGCAATTATGCCACATCAATGTGGAACGCCCTACCCAAAGCTGTAAAGGAATGTGAATCACTACCCACTTTCAAAAACACTCTCAAAAAACACCTAAGGGAGACTGCAACTCGAAACTGGCCCCTGTAAATGTCCGAACACAACCCCCGCCAATGTACAGTAAATTACCAAGTATGGTCTTGTCAATAATCCAATGTACAGTGTTGCTTGTACAGTTGTACAGTGTCCCCCACCCATGAATTGGAAATGGGGGACCCTGGTGTAAACAAGACGAAAGTCTTTCTCTGGTCTGCATCCCCTTAACAATTGTATGTATTGAGCTGTACTGCACTGTACCCATTCTGCAATCTGTTAATAAAGTTTTCATTCATTCATTCATTCATTCATTCATTCATTCATTCATTCATTCATTTATTCAACATGTACAAAACGGATTGTTTTTTCATCTTTACATTTCCGTTTTATACCGTTTTGAATATGAATATAGTTTTGGTGATTCTTAGTAATCCCAGGAAAAGACGCGATAATAGCCCTTTAGTGGAATACACTAAACATGTTGTAATTTTTCGCCTGATTATTGAATCTTCCTGAAATCAACGCTAGATTATCATTATTATCCTTCCCCATGCATACATGAAATGGCCCTCGTAGCGCGAGGCTCCCCCAGTGTCCTCCTGCACCCAACGGCACACAGCCACACACACACACACACACATGCACACAGAGCCGCGATCGCGGTAGAAAGAAATATCAGATCAACGCAAGATTTTATATATAGAGTCCTTACCTGGTATCTGATGTAATGCAAAAGAAATAATCCAATTATCTGATCGCCATTCCAAATACTGCTCGTGGAGGTCAGTCCCACATTACCAAGCGGGCGGGCGGGGTTACTGTTCCATGCCATCGTTGCCATCGCCTGCCTCGTCTGAGTATTTAAATCCCGCCCACACGGCTCAGATCGGCCCTGAAAAGAAACTACACCATTTCTAATAGAGTGCAATACCTGCTGGAAGGCGTAGGCGGCGGTATTTGCCCTTTTGCGAGCTCAGACCCATTCCCAATGATAACATCAGGCTGGATGGATGAAAATGAATGGATATAGCTAATAAAAGAAATAACGATTAAAACCAGACTTTTCTCGTGATTGGCTTAACACAGGGGTCGGCAACCTGCGGCCTCGAGGCCGCATGCGGCTCTTTTGCCAATCAGCTTCGGCTCCCTGGCCAAAAAAAAAAAATTACGTTTTTTTTTTTTTTTACTTTTTTTTTTATTTCGGAGATCGATGTCATACTGTGACACTGAAATGAAAAAATATTTCATCAACTAAGATATTTAGTCAACAAAAGGCTTACCTGTATGCCTGATATGTGGTGCGAAATTTGCGAACAATGAAAAATTTACTTTTTTATTTTATAGATTTTCCACAAGTAAGGGAAGGACTCTAATAGAGCTGCATAGTTCAGGGTTTTATTTCAAAGTAGGTCTACAGATGCCAGTGTTTTTTCTCCTTTTCTGTGTTTCAAAGTAGGTCTACACATGGTATTCTTTTTTCAAAGTGGACTACTTTCTATTTTATAAATGTTCCACAAATAAGGGAAGGACTCAAATATACCTGAATAGTTCAGGGTTTTATTTCAAAGTCGGTCTACAGACACCAGTGTTTTGTCTCCTCTTCTGTGTTTTATTAAAAAATAGGTCTACACAGCCAGTATTTTTTTCTCCTCTTCATAAGAGTTTGAGGTTTTCCTTTGGTAAAAACAGGTAAAAACAGCAATTAAAAAGTCAAACATTTTCTTTTTGTTGCTTTATAATTCCATTAATGCAACAAACTGTGTGCTATAAGTATAAAGTATAATAAATCGCAAATTACTTTGGGTATGCAATTGTCAGGCGTTTTATGCTAAATGTGGGGTATGCTTGGGGATATATAAAACGTTATACACTGTGTTATCTTCATTTTAAGGGTAAATAGGTTGTGCGGCTCCCTGAGCATTTTATTTTGTGGGATGGGGGAAAAGTGGCTCTTTTGATAGTAAAGGTTGCTGACCCCTGGCTTAACAAGTCAAGAAGAAACATCACAATAAATCAAGAACAAACTAGAAAAAAACATCATACAATCCATATTCTGTTACAGCTGCTGAGCTATATACTATAGCTAATGTCCATCAATATCTTCCTTTTGAATGAAATAGGTTCAGGAATCAGGATTGTTAGCAGAGAGAGAGAGAGAGAGAGAGAGAGAGAGAGAGAGAGAGAGAGAGAGAGAGAGAGAGAGAGAGAGAGAGAGAGAGAGAGAGACTCAGCCCCCCTTCCCTCACTATTGGATGCGTCTGAGCGTTCCCAGGGATAGCTTAGTTAGTGTTAGCAGGTTAGCTTAGTTAGCATTAGCAGCTACATTAGTTAAGGTTTTACTGCGACGTAGGCATACAGGAATGGCGAGGATGCAAAGCATGTTAGACCATTGGACCGGTTGCTCACAGAGTTTTCACTACACATAGAAACAGTGCGACTCACAAGAGGAGTTGTCGCAGAGGAGTTGTCACTGGGCTGTTGAACGCAGGGCTGAATAGCTAGATGTCATAGCTTCTAAAATGTAAGGTCCGCGCTGCTCTGTGTCTATTATGAAATGACAATTGCCCGTTGACACGCCCACAACGCAAAGCTATTACTCGCACACTGTGCTCCTAAATTATTTTTCCGGTTCGCACAAATCTATTTTTAGTGGCAAATGCGAGTCGAGTTAATGGTCGCACTAGTAGAGCCCTGAAACCTAACATTACACTATGACACCACAGCTTATAGGGAACAGATCAAACCTAGTATACAACATAGTATAACTTGAGATTGTATAATATAGCATTGTATAGCGTGTACATAAAGACCCAGTGCCTCATCCGTAGCTAACAGTGTATTGCACTATCACAGGACCTAGCATGTCTTACCATGCTCTGTAAAAAACTCATGTACATATACCGATATGCCCTACTTTGATTACTTGTATTATTGCACAATGTCGTTCTATTGGATTCTTATTATATTATTATTATTGTATTATGCACAATCGTTGCGGGCAAGACCCCCCGCATTTCACTGTATACTTGTATGCCGTGACAAATAAAACTCTTGACTTTACTTGACTTGAAACCTAACTTTACACTATGACATCACAGCTTATAGGGAACACATCAAACCTAACTTTACACTATGACACCAACGCTCAATGGTGGCCAGTGTTGCAAAGTAATTGATTAACACAACTTGATTAAAAATGAACTTGCAATAACAAAATAACATTTCAAACAATGTGAGCGAAGAGTGATTGAAATGTCTCTTTACCGTAATTGTTATAATATAGGGGCATTTGTCTAAAGAATGCTTGAAACGTCTCTTTACCATAAGTGTTGTAATACTGTAGGGCAGTGCTAATTTAGTAAACGAAAATTATGACTAAAGCTGTTTCCCCTGACAACGAGACGAGACATCACGTTAACACTTTGATTGCCTAAGGTTAAATTCATGATATACCATCCGTTGCCAGCTCTATTTAACATGGAGAAGTTCCCCTTTTTTGCAGGGCTATAACTTTTTAAATTCTATTGCTAGATTGCCATTATTAGGGCCCATTCAAGGTCCTATATGTATTGTTCATGGTGTAGCAACGTTAAACTTTTTCATTCACATATTCATACTAAAATATGGTCTAAAGTATAAGTATGTTTTCATCTCTTTCTGCAGCTTTCTCCAGAACGTGATTTATAGCCCCAAATGCATTATATTGATGATGAAATACAGTTTGGTAGGAATCTGTGCGAGATAAAAAATTTCAATTGGACGTACTTCTAGAATTGACTACACGTCATCTGATGTTGACCGGATGGGCGAGGGGGCGTTTATAATTCCGTGGGCAACGTTATACCATTCATCTAATGTGGGTAATATGTTCATCATAGCAGTTAGTAAAGAACACGTTAGAATATAACGCTAAAACTCACCCCAGTCTCCTCGGGCCGTTGGGCGATCAGCGTGGAACAGAATTTTTTCCATTATGGGATGTCAAAATACCCGATCTATTTCCAGGTTGTATAATAGTATATACGTCCAAATCATGTTGTTTTTTCGAGTTATTTCCACCGATCGATGTTCACTGTGTGAAGACTGAGTCTCTCTAACATTAGCGAGTGCCCGGACCACATATGGAGTGAGTCCTGCCGGGTTAAAGGTTGACATCCGGTTTTTCGATCTGCCGATCGGCCACCAGATGGCGCTCTTGAACCGCTAGAGGATTGAGAGGAGATCAGAACTGTGTGTCAAGGCTGCAGAGGGGAAATATGATTCCGATCACAGATTTTAGAAATATTGATATCAAAGACGAGTTCCGGCGTCCTCGGCAACTTGAGCATGGCGGGGAATGACGAGTTCCGGCGTTTTCGGCAGTTAAAGTGTTAATGGAGATCATGTGACACTAACGTGACTAAATAATTCAAGCAATGTCGGTGACTACAAACAACGACACAAAATGTAGTTTCCAAAATAAAATCTTGCCGAAATTTCTCTTCATTTTAGAAGAGACTTTTAGAATAATTCATGTTATTATTAGTGCAGCATGTGTGCAGCGCAAGCGCTTTGATTAATTTCCTCACCCGTATTATTTGTTCTTAGCCAGCATTCTAGATAGCAGTAACTGCACATGACAGGGGTTTAATGGAACAATGGTGGGGCAACAGGGTCTCGTGGTCTTGTATGCAGTGGGCTTGGAGGAAAACGAAGACCACTTGGGGTTTTGTTTTGGGGAAGAGTGGGGCGTGCGCCTGTAACAGGTCCGTTGTTGTGTTGTGGAGTGGAAAGAGGAAGAAGGTGAATATACCCGTTATGTTGATCCCCAAACTCAAGTCAAGAACCGTTTCCACTTCTTACTGTCCAATGGCGAATGCTGTCTAACTATACTTTGAAACTAACTGCTACTGTACGTTAATGTTAGCATTAGCAACTAGCTAGCTGTCAAATCATCTCTAACCGCATTCCCTTTTCTTCTCACGCTGGACACTAATGCAGGAAACAATCCCACCGCTGCCACCAATGTACCCAAGGAATAGTCCGCCTATACTTTCAAACTATAGTAAAATAAAATCACGAGAATTGATATCTGATCGATCAACATAACGGTTTTATTCACCTTCTTCCTCTTTTCACTCCACAACACAACAACGGACCTGCCACAGGCACTGTCACTCTTCCCCAAAACACAACCCCCAGAGCAGCTCCACCTAATAACGTCAGCATCAATAATAACATAGAACACATTAAATAGCTTACATAAGTCTAACCAGCTAGCACTAACGTTAGCTTGTTTAGAAAAAGCTCACGCCAGCGTATGAGGTTGTAACTGAGTGGCGAGACTAAACAAAAAAGGCTAAATCAAGACAAAACTAAAAAGACTAAGACTAAAATGCTCAGACCTGTAGTTGACTAAAACTTGACAAAACGAATTGTACAGTAATTTAACTAAATTGTTGTAATTTAGGGGCATTTGTCTAAAGAATGATTGAAACGTCTCTTTACCATAAGTGTTGTAATATAGGGGCATTTGTCTAGACAGTGATTGAAACGTCTCTTTACCGTAAGTGTGGCAATATAGGGGCATTTGTCTAACGACTGATTGAAACGTCTCCTTGAAACGTCTCCCCTCTCGAAAAGTGGGGGGGCCAATGGCGCTATTGATGCACACACCCTGTGTCCTGTCTCCATGTGTGGGTGTGTGTGTGTGTGTGTGTGTTTGTGTGTGTGGAGAGACTGTGTGTGTGTGTGAGTGTGGAGATACTGTGTGTGTGTGTGTGTGTGTGTGTGTGTGTGTGTGTGTGTGTGTGTGTGTGTGTGTGTGTGTGTGTGTGTGTGTGTGTGTGTGTGGAGAGACTGTGTGGAGAGACTGTGTGGTTGTGTGTGTGTGTGTTTTTGCCTTATCGTTCCATGGACTACGTTCTAGTATTATATTCCATTGAACAAAAGCAAGTCAGCCGCAGTGACAGCAGATGGTTCCTCTGTTGGCAGATTGAAATGTCAGAATTTGCACTGAAACAAATACTGTGGTTAGTGGTGAGAATACGATCAGCATGGCTAATGAGAGAGAGAGAGATAGAGAGGGTTGGGGGAGAGGGGGGGTGAGAGAGAGGGAGCGAGAGATTGAGAGAGAGGGGGGAGAGAGAGAGGGAGAGAGAGGGGGGGAGAGAGGGGGAGATAGAGAGGGTTGGGGGAGAGAGGGAGAGGGGGGGAGAGAGAGATAGAGAGAGAGGGGGGACAGGGAGAGAGAGGGAGATAGAGAGAGAGAGAGAGGGGGGGTGAGAGGTAGAGAGAGATAGAGAGAGGGGGAGGGGGAGAGAGAGATAGGGGAAAGAGATAGAGGGAGAGAGAGAGAGCGAGGGAGAGAGAGAGAGAGGGATATGGGGGAGAGGGAGAGAGAGGGAGAGAGAGGGAGAGAGCGCGAGCGGGGGGAGAGAGATAGAGAGAGGGAGGGAGAGAGAGAGAGAGG
>NW_028170184.1:5000-11419 GCF_963971535.1 Notolepis coatsorum
CACACGAGCGAGCGCCTGTCTGTTCAGGAGACCGGCCTGTTCACCTTCGATTGGGATTTAGGCTTTTTTCCCATGAATAAATGAATTTTTAATTATTACAGATTGAATCAATGATACAGGCCTCTTTGATTAGCGCTGAGCACACTAGATGTACATATTACTACTAGGAAATTACAATATCCGCCATTAGTACTTTCGCCCTTGATCGAGGTGTACAATTCTTTGATTGCATGGATTTCAATCAATGACTTTTCTAATGGTAATTATTAAAGATGTGATCTATATGGTGGTTCGTGTCAGCTCTGAGCTGCAACCACACTGCAGTAGAGTCATCCTGCACTCTATTTTCCACATTTAACACAGATCTAGATTCTTCAGGAATTTTGATTAACGATCAGCAGACAGTTTGAATCAATGGTAATTGTACTCGAGTTTAGCATTGAGTCCACAAGTTATACTCTGTCTGCTAGGAAACCAGGATGTCCGTCTAGAGGAAAATTGGACACATTTAACCCTTTCACTACCACACTACCAAAGGGTTAACCCTTTCACAGCCACACTACAGAAGGGTAACCCTTTCACTACCACACTACAGACGGTTAGTGAAAGGTAGTGTGGTAGTGAAAGGGTTAAATTACCCGGTGTGTTCAAAGTCATTCTTGCTTTGATACAAAAATCAAGTCACTGCATCCCGTCACTCAACATGTCTGCCGAGTCACCAGGGCCACTGGCTTCCAGTGTGTCTGGAAATGATGAGTGCTTCTGTGTTTTTGGAGTGATGGAGTTGGATCAGGGGACCGACGATGTCACTGAAGTTACACGATTGGTCGGCAGGTGCGTGTGACCCAACAACGTCACTGAAGTTACACGATTGGTCGACAGGTGTGACCCAACAACGTCACTGAAGTTACACGATTGGTCGGCAGGTGTGACGCAACAACGTCACTGAAGTTACACGATTGGTCGGCAGGTGTGACGCAACAACGTCACTGAAGTTACACGATTGGTCGGCAGGTGTGACGCAACAACGTCACTGAAGTTACACGATTGGTCGGCAGGTGCATGTGACCCAACAACATCACTGAAGTTACACGATTGGTCGGCAGGTGTGACACAACAACTTCACTGAAGTTACACGATTGGTCGGCAGGTGTGACGCAACAACGTCACTGAAGTTACACGATTGGTCAGCTGACCAACGACATCACTGGTAAACGCGGAAGTGGAATTGTCCACAGTTTTGAACATTGACCACTAGGGGTCCAGCCATATACTGGGTTTTGACCTTGTCTTGTTCATCAAGGCAAGAATGACTTGGAATCCACATGTTATAAACACTGGTATGGTCCTTTAAGAGGTTAAGCTTCGGGCACAAATGGGGAAATTTTTGTTTTTGATGATTGCATACCCAAAGTAATTTGTGATTTATTATACGTTCTACTTATGCATGAATCTGGTCTCTTTTGAAAGGTAACATTCTGAAGTTTCTTACACAATAAATAAAAATCACTTTGAGTGCTAATGAAATAGAGCAGCGGTTCCCAAACTTTTTTGGCCGTGCACCCCCTGTCACCTCCCGACCTAGCTTGCGCACCCCCCAATGGGTTTCTGTTAGAAAAAATTGTTGCTGGTCTCCGTGCACAGATTTAATTTTTAATTTTATCTCTTCCCATGGCGACTATGGATAGGGAATTTCTTTATTTAATTAAAATGTTCACGACAATACTCTGCCAGCATGTTTAATATCCATAATACTAAAGGTTTGACTAAGATTTGTATGAAATTTTATTGTACATTTTTTATTTTATTTTTTTTACCACCATTAGCCTTTTCATGTCACGCACCACCTAGAGGGCGCTCGCGCACCACAAGGGGTGCGCGCACCACAGTTTGGGAACCACTGAAATAGAGTAACACAGGTTTGAACACACTGAAGTAAAAGTTTTGTGTACTCACATTTCTTCTGGTTGCCAGATGCCTGTCTTAAGTTCCAGCTGAGAGGTAGTAGCTGTAGAACATAATGGTTCCATAGCCTGACGTCTTATGTAGTACAGGTCCAAAGTTTACAACAATTCCACGGAAAATGAATGTTTTACAAAGGTTTTTGTAATGTGTGTACCGGTAAAAATTCGGCATGATCATCCAAAATGGCCGTCCGCTCCCATTCATTCAGAGGCTCTCGTCAAAACAAAGGACTTCTTCGTCTTCATGTGTCACCTTCCCCCACTGTCAGCGCCCGTCTGAGATTGGAGCAGACGCGCCTTGGCTACAACGGTGGTGAATAATTTTCGCCATCAGCGGTGACTGGTCAGTTCAGGACCGTTCACAACCGGACGTGGTCACTCGTCTGAACGGCTTGTCAAATAACGCTCGCCGGATGTTTCGTCTTGTAACTCTTGTAAGAATGGAATCACACAATAGGTTGAGTGTGGTGACGATCGAAAGGCGGCAAATTCAACTTTCCAACAATGTATTGGTTGATCGGCGAAAACACAGCCCGGAGCGTGTGTGAGTGAGTGTGTAATGGCCTGTCATCGGGCTGTCCGATGCTTAACGAACCAATGAGAATAGATGTTCTGAAAGCTTCTTATGCTAGCCAACCAATGATAATGGATGTTCTGAAAACGTGTGCTAATCAACCAATGAGAATAGATGTCCTGAAGCGTGTGTTAAGCAACCAATGAGAATAGATGTTCTAAACACCCGTGCTAATCAACCAATGAGAATAGATGTCCTGAAGCGTGTGCTAAGCAACCAATGAGAATAGATGTTCTAAACACCCGTGCTAATCAACCAATGAGAATAGATGTCCTGAAGCGTGTGCTAAGCAACCAATGAGAATAGATGTTCTGAACACCCGTGCTAATCAACCAATGAGAATAGATGTCCTGAAGCGTGTGCTAAGCAACCAATGAGAATAGATGTTCTAAACACCCGTGCTAAGCAACCAATGAGAATAGATGTTCTAAACACCCGTGCTAATCAACCAATGAGAATAGATGTCCTGAAGCGTGTGCTAAGCAACCAATGAGAATAGATGTTCTAAACACCCGTGCTAATCAACCAATGAGAATAGATGTCCTGAAAGCTTGTGTTAAGCAACCAATGAGAATAGATGTTCTGAACACTTGTGCTAATCAACCAATGAGAATAGATGTCCTGAAGCGTGTGCTAAGCAACCAATGAGAATAGATGTTCTAAACACCCGTGCTAATCAACCAATGAGAATATATGTCCTGAAGCGTGTGCTAAGCAACCAATGAGAATAGATGTTCTAAACACCCGTGCTAATCAACCAATGATGATGATGATGATGAATAGTTTATTTTCGGTCTTTGTTTACAGATCAATCAAAAACACACTTGTGTGACTTTCAAAAAAGAAAAAAACAAATCACAAATGTACATATTCAAAGTAAGCT
Organism: Notolepis coatsorum; assembly: GCF_963971535.1. Taxonomy (NCBI): domain Eukaryota; kingdom Metazoa; phylum Chordata; class Actinopteri; order Aulopiformes; family Paralepididae; genus Notolepis; species Notolepis coatsorum. The sequence continues at coordinate 8,422 of NW_028170184.1, forward strand.
CACACACAAAATCCAAACTCAATGACCGAAAAAAAATAATAGGCTGAAGCACATGCTTATTTTTGCCTATCCTTTAAAATTCTTAAAAACTAAATATACTTTAATATAAGAGAAAACTTAAAATATGCTGCAAGATATTTTTTTTTAATTTTTTTTTAAGAATATTTTTTTTGTTTGTTTGATGTTTTACTCAAAACTGTACTCCTGAATTATTTGATCCTTTAGGGCCTTGTTAATTCCCCCCTGAGAAGTACACAACTTCAACCCGTCAATAAGGCTATTCCACAATTTAACTCCAAAAATAGAAACACATCTAGCTTTTACATTAGTTCTTACCTTTTTACATGTTTTAAGAATACACAACCCTCTTAAATTATACTTCCCTTCTCTTGGTTGAAAGAGACATTGAATAAAAACTGGTAGGTTCTTACTCTTAGCACGAAAAATTATCTCCAAGGTTTTCATGTACACCATATCTACACATTTTAATGTGCAGGACTTTATGAATAATGGATTTGTCGATTCAAGGTAACTAGCTTTGTTTATTATTCTAATAGCTATTTTCTGTAGTTTAATAATAGGATCTATATTTGTTTTATAAACATTCCCCCAGACCTCAACACAATATGACATGTATGGCACAACAAGTGAAAAATACAATATATGCAAACATTTCTGATTTAACAGCTCCCTTGTTTTGTACAGAATGCCAACAGATTTGGCTAATTTACCTTTGATATATTGTATATGTGGCTTCCAACAGAGTTTGTGATCTATAATCACACCTAAGAATTTTGTTTCATATACTCTTTCAATTTCGGTTCCATTTAAATTCAGTCGGTAGGAACACCACCAAATACCATACATTTAGTTTTGTTTTCATTAAGAGACAACTTATTCCTATCAAACCATTTCTTTAACTTGATCAATTCCCTTTCTACTGTTTTCAATAATTATTTTATGTCCTCCCCTGAACAAAGTAAATTAGTATCATCAGCAAACGTAACAATTTTCAAAATATTCGATACTGTAAAAATATCATTTAAATAAAGTATAAATAACTTGGGTCCCAATACGGAACCCTGTGGAACACCACAAGTTACTCTTCTAAGATGTGATTCTGTATTATTAATGTTTACATATTGAAACCTATTATTTAAATAACTTCTTAACCAATGATGAGTGACACCTCTTATTCCATACCGTTACATTTTTTGTAAAAGCAGGGAATGATCAATTGTGTCAAATGCTTTACGTAAGTCAATAAATACACCAATGAGAATAGATGTTCTAAACACCCGTGCTAATCAACCACTGAGAATAGATGTTCTAAACACCCGTGCTAATCAACCAATGAGAATAGATGTCCTGAAAGCTTGTGTTAAGCAACCAATGAGAATAGATGTTCTGAACACTTGTGCTAATCAACCAATGAGAATAGATGTTCTGAACACTTGTGTTAACCAACCAATGAGAATAGATGTTCTGAAAGCTTGTGTTAAGCAACCAATGAGAATAGATGTTCTGAAAGCTTGTGTTAACTTAAGCAACCAATGAGAATAGATGTCTTGTCATCAACAAGTGAACACTTTCTGTCCATCTCAGAGATGTTAGGGGACTTTCTGGACACTCTCTGCGGGATACCGACTTGTTTTATCTTTGTATTTATTCATACGGATTGTTTCTTCTTCATGTCAGGAAATACCTGTTGTACTCCACGGGAAGTGGACAGAATTGCAGGAAATGTAGCTAGCTGTTTTAGCCATCAAGAAAAAAGAAATCCAAAAGTAGTCACATTCCTAAACATATAGAGCAATAGGCTCTAGATAGAGTGAAAAAACAAAAACAAAAAAACAACACAATTCGTTTTTTTTGTCAGTTCTATATCAGTTGTGTTGGTTGTCTTTTTTTCTTCTTTTTTTGGTCACACCCTGGGACCCAAACCTGACTAAGTTTAGTCCCACCCTGGGACCCAAACCTGACCAAGTTTAGTCCCACCCTGGGACCAAGGCTAATGAAAACAGACTCATGTCACGGCCCGTCAGACACCGACCATCCCACTACCTCAGCCGGTGTTTTGAAATGAACCATCAGCCAACAGCCAAGTGCTGGTAAATGTAGTTTTCTTTTTACTTCAGTGGTTCAGTTGTACAGCAGTCTGTCTCGTGTCTCAATTGAAACGTTTCATTTGAAACTGGAATGTCAACTTAGCTCACATTCTCTTTTTCTCTCACTCTCTGCCCCATACATCCCTTCCTCCCCTTTCTCGCCCTCTCGGTCTCTGTTTGTGTGTGTGTGTCTCTCTCTCTCTCTCTCTCTCTCTCTCTCTGACCCTCCCTCGCACCCCTCCCTCTGTCAGTGTTTCAAATTAGACAATGACAACAATGAATTTGGTGTCTCTTTCTGTCTCTCCCTCCCCCGCCTCTCTCTCTCTGTATTTGTGTGTGTGTTACTGACCCCTGGATATCTCTCTCTTTCTCTGTTCGCACAGCGATCCCATCCCATCATATGTCTCTCTATCTCTCTCTCTCTCTCTTTCTCTCTCTGTCTCTCTTTCTGTCTCTCAGTCAGCCTCTCTCTTTCAGTCTCTCTGTCTCTCCCCCCTCTCCTCCCCCTCTCTGTCTCTGCCCCCCCTCTCTGTCTCTCCCCCCCTCTCTCTCTCTCTCTCTCTCTCTCTCTCTCTCTCTCTCTCTCTCTCTCTCTCTCTCTCTCTCTCTCTCTCTCTCTCTCTCTCTTTCAGTCTGATTTCATGGCCCAGCTGTTCTATTCTGTGTCAGTCTGAGGTTGTGTTAACCCCGGCGGCTAGCTAACATCAACAATACCAAAAAAAGAATGGACAGATAGAGAGATAGATGGACGCTTTTCTTTTCTCCCTCTCTACCCCCCCCCCTCCTCCCACCCACCCATCCACCCCTCCAGCCCTTCCTCCTCCTCTTCTACTGACAAACGGACCGAAACACAGACAGAGAGAGAGAGAATAATGTAGTTGAATTGAATT
>NW_028170183.1:0-17662 GCF_963971535.1 Notolepis coatsorum
ACACACACACACACACACACAGAATACACACAAGTAACACACACGCTCACCCACATTCACACACACACACACACACACGCTCACCCACATTCACACACACACACACACACGCACACACACACACACACACACACACACACACACACACACACACACACACACACACACACAGGCACACACACCTACACACACACACGCACACACACCTACACACACACACACACACACACACACACACACACACATACACACAGACATACAAACACAAACATTGTCTTCACTCTCCATATCTCTTCACATTATTATAAATAAACACATTACCACCCCCCCCCCCCCCCCACACACACACACACACACACAGAATACAGACAAATAACAGACACACATTCACACACACACACACACACACACACACACACACACACACACACACACACACACACACACACACACACACACACACACACACACACACACACACACACACACACACACACACACACACACACACACACAGAATACAGACAAATAACAGACACACATTCACACACACACACACACACACACACACACACACACACACACACACACACACACACACACACACACACACAGACAGACAGACAGACACATGAACAGACATGAACACACACACACACACAGACACATGAACAGACATGAACACACACACACACACACACACACACACAGACACATGAACAGACATGGAACACACACCCACACACACAGACACATGAACAGACATGAACACACACACACACACACACACACAGACACATGAAAGACATGAACACACACACAACACACAGACACATGAACAGACATGAACACACACACACACACACACGCACACACACACACACACACACACACACACACACACACACAGACAAATGAACAGACATGAACACACACACACATAAACAGAGAGATTGGTGGGCAGGGCAACCATCTTAACTCAGAGTTGTTTATCAACTAGGACGTCCCGCCCTTCAATTAGCAAACCATTGTTGACGGAACAACAGCCGGCTAATTAGCTTAGCGTCTTATAGCGAGGCCTAGCGCAGCCCGCGGGCTCGTGATTAGCCCCCGCCATCTGCATAATTCCTCCATCATTACATAACGCGAGACGGAAGCCGAGGTCGTGGGCTCTCATTAAAGAGCCCACGAGCCGTTATTCACATTGATTACAATATCAATCAATGAGGAGAAGTCATTAATTGTGGAGAGCGCAATGACATTAGTTTTATAAACACGAGTTGTAAATGTTGCAGTAGCTATGGTAACGTGTAACTGTACTATCCTCTTTTAAACTGGAGTATATAATAGAGTATATTATTTGTGCCATGCTGAAACCCTGTGTCTCCAGTTTGACTGTACAATCCTCTTTTATGACCTCTTAAGGTGCTCCCATGGTCGAGCGGACTGTACGCGGACTGGACTCCGCGGAGGTCAGCGTGGATTCTTTGAGCTTTCATAGTCGAGCGGACCTCCGCGGACCAATTTCCTACATGTCTCGCGCCAGTTTACAAAATTGTTCCCAACTTCTGTCATGTCGTCGTCATCCGATGTCAAAATAAAGAGTATGTTATCTCCGTTTCCAATATTTCGATAATAAAACGGGCAGTTTTACACACTTGAATAACCGGTATATAGGCAGCGAGGTGCAATGTACCGTATAGGCTTGCTCAACATGAGGTGGACAGCGCGTGGTGCTGAAATGACAAACACGCATTGCATGAAATAAAAATAAAATAAAACACCAGTTTTATTTCGAAATATTGGAAACGGAGATATTTCCGTTTCCAATATTTCGATAATAAAACTGGCAGTTTTACACACTTCATTTAGAAAAGCCATTCTCTTTTGCGAGTGAAAAAGCGAGTGGTCAGAGTAAAATGCAGATCGGCGTCACATTAAATGCAAGTCGATGTCAACCAAAACGCAGAGCAGCGTTTTGTGTGACACCAAGCCGCGCTTTCGAAAATTGGACCTTCGCACTTTGAGTCCGCTTTGGGTCCGCTTTGAGTGTGCGGTCCGCTCGACTATGGGAGCACCTTTAAGCCCTATTTTCTGAAAATCCGCCTAAAAATACATACCCAGGTAAATGGAAGATTTCACACATTTTGACGTGAAACCGGTGGGGAATTGAGGCATACTTTATTTACATATTTGAAGTGAAACCGGGCTGCTCCCCCAGCTTGAGCTTGACCAGCTCTCATGGGGGCCAAGGACCTTAAAGACGTGTCACCATTAACGACATCCATCTCCCTGACAGTGTGGTCAGAAAACTCTGGAGACTCGACCGTCTCGCTAATGAAGAACAATGAGGGTACGCAGAGCATGAGATGGCTCTATAATAACCATTTACATTCCAACCCCATTACCGGAGATGACAGACTCATTGATTGATTACACATATAGACATTAATATGACGATGAATCATGCTGATGGAATCGATGCTATTGGTGCCAAGAATAAGCCTCTGTCGATGACGGATGACGACCAAGCGGGCGGAGTCCTGATGCTTAGGGGTGCGGAACTGTGACCTGCAGGTCACCGGGTCGGCCCGTTAACCTCTTCAGCCCGAGCGGCCCATCGGCGGACCGCAGATGACATCGCGTCATAAATCAATCTCTCCAGACTGTATGACATTAAGTAGCGTTTTCTTTTCCAAATGTATCCAAGAGTAAAGACCATAACTATGTCACAACAGCAGTCATAGTGTATATATTTTCAGCAATATGTTTGTTTACCAATAGGTTAAAGTGTTATTAGTGAGATTTTAGTTTATGGAATGTCTTAATAATTTAGCAAATATACGCCATTTTGAATTGTAGTCATATGAGGAGGGGGCATCCAGAGCTCTCAATGAGCATTGACATTTTGAAAAACTACAGTACCCAGCCGATTCTAGCTTCCTGCAAGCAAATGACTATGCATTTTTTTTTTGTATTTCTCTTATTTCTCGGGATTCTCTACCACAAAACTGAACGTTATTGGCATAGATTAGAGCGCAGTTAGTGTGTCTACCTTCTGCTACATTTAGCAACAATCCGCATTGCAAACAGATTCAAAATGGAGCCATATCCATTATAAGAATGGAACTGTACATAGAGTAGATTTCATTCTCGGTTCTTCCTGTCGGGAGATACTAAATCCATTACATTTACATTTTACATTACATCATTTAGCTGCCGCTTTAATCCAAATCGATTTACAAGTTCTATACGACAAGACATCAGGAAGGGCACAACTCTATCAGCTGAGTAACAATGTTCATCAAAGTGTTGAGTGCTACAGTGTAGGTTAGTTTATCAGGACAAGTGCATGACAATCCAACAAATCCAAATTGAACTCTGCCATTTGAAAGAGGAGATTTGGCCCGATCCATAGATGTGCGAGTTGGTTATAATAAGGTCATTTAAAGGCCTGGTATTCTATATTCTATAATAATATTTCAAATTGCATGTGTCTGGATGGCATTATTCAGTACTGTATCTACAAAAACATTCCGTTTAATCATCTTCCCTTTATTTATTTGCTTAGATCTCAAGAAAGTGCTGAACGAGATCAGTGGCAGTTTTTCATGTCTGGCCATTTTTAGCATGGTATTATTCACTGTCAAAGATGCAAAGGAAAATCATAATTCATATTCTCCTTTGGTTCATCACAATTTACTCAAGCCTAGTAACAGACACAATATTTCTGACACTGGGAATACATTCCCTGAGGTCCATAGATGTCCCTAGATACCAAGAACATGCAAATGGACCTTGTAGAAGTGGAGCAATCTTCCATTTACTTAGGTATGTATGTTTAGGTGGATCTTCAGAAAATAGGGCTGGGGCTCAACAGGTTAAAGGGATATTTCACTTTAGTAGAACATGTCAAAGATCTTCTGCATGGAACTTATACACATATAAGATGTAAGATTGTTAGGGATAGTGTTGTCGGCGGACCCAATTGCAGAACAGAACGAGGGGAGAACAGGCAGATAGGCAGACGAGACGTGGAGCCAAGGGTGAATTGTAACAAAAAGGTCTTTACTTCAAAAATGGGCAGAAGGAACAAACAGGGGCGTAGCTGGGGGGGGGTAGCTTAGGATGATTCCAAGGGCCCAGCACTGGGGGGGGGCCTACAAATACATTCTTTCATGGGGCCCAGAATCTGGAGCTACACCCCTGGGAACAAACAAAGGATTCTCCAAGGGCAAGAACAAAAACTCAGCAAGGCTGGCAGGAAAAAGGATTGCAAAAACGAACTACAAAATAAACACTAACCAAAAACGATACTGTGACGTGAAAACAAAGATGAGCAGCAACAAAACATGGAACACTAGAATACACTTACTTACTTAAACTGGAGCACGACAGAATCAGGAACAGTGGACATGAAACACAACAGTAACAACGCAAGCATCAACCAAGGAACCGAAACAATGAACCCACAACAAGGGTTGGGAACACACAGTCTCTCTCTCTCTCTCTCTCTCTCTCTCTCTCTCTCTCTCTCTCTCTCTCTCTCTCTCTCTCTCTCTCTCTCTCTCTCTCTCTCTCTCTCTCTTTGTCTCTCTCTCTCTCTCTTTGTCTCTCTCTCTATCTCTCTCTCTCTCTCTCTCTCTCTCTCTCTCTCTCTGTCTCGTCACCTAGCAGCGGCTGTCTCGTAGTAGTAGGACGTCGTTTATCTACTAAGGAATGTGGCCATGAAGCTTGAATCTAACTGTCTCGTTATCTGCGTTGCCATGGCGACCACCTTTTGTTGTAGCTCCCCTTCCCTCACAGGCTCATACAGAAATGGAGTGAAATGTCTCTGTCTAAATGTCAACACACACAGGCCATAGCCACCTTGCCTTAATTAAAAGGTGTTTTACCTACGTACTTCTGTTATAAGCATAATGAAAACCACTCAAATCCTTCACTGCCTATGCCATAAGAGAAATTATTAATCTCACAGAGAGAGAGGGGGGGGGGGGGGGTGGCACAGAGTGATGCTCAATAATTTATTCATTCATTCGATCTTTATTTAATCTCGAAAGATCATTGAGAGCGAGAACTCATTTACCCAGAGTGATTAGTGAGAGTGATGCTAAAGGTGAAATGAAATAATTGCTGGCAGATTCTAAGACTGGGTTACTACGACGTTCTTAGAAGATTTTCCGAGCTAATGCTGTGGAGGTTGAACACAACATTAATTTAATTTAATTTCAAACCTTTATTTAAACTCAAAACTGAGGTTTCCCTCATTTACACTCACATCGAGTTTACAGAAATAAGCAAAAAAAAAGGCATATATAACCACATAGCATATAAAATCATAACAATAAGACAACAAGACGAGGCAAAAAGCAAGGATAACAAATCAATTAAAACACATACAACTTGATTGACAATCAAGGTTTTAAACTCTGCAACAGAGGGGAGAATCTCAAGCCTTAACGGTAGGTTATGTAGATAACCTAGTTATATTAGTATTGGCTGAGCGTTCCGCTCTGAGCCGTATGAGATATTCCATATTCTATGATACCTATTGTATCCCCTTACGAACAAAAATTACATGCACCCCACCTGTATGGGGCTCCGCCCCCATGGTGGCACCGCCCATATAGTAGTGACGATAGTCACCACACACCCTTCCTCGCCAAAAAACAGTCCCAGGAAAAAGATTCCTCAAGAGGGAACTCAGGGCCGCGCAGAGCGGAACGCTCAGCCAATACTAATATAACTAGGTTATCTACATAACCTACCGTTATATGCCGTATTAGCTATCGCGTTCCGCTCTGAGCCGTATGAGATATGGGGAAGAGCGGACGCGAAGCCCGACAAATGTACCCCCTGAGGACCCGTAAGCCCACATCAAGGGGTGCGGGGAGCCCTGTCACCCCACCCTCCCTAATGAAGAGGAGGCGCAGTCAACTCCACCTGAATGCGAACAAGAGGGAAACTAGAACCCCTTGAACACACCGTACAGGCGGAACCACGTGTGACTCAACACACTGTGGCCCATACCCGTACACTCCCGCTACCCGACCAAAGGACGGGAAGCAGGCAAGGCCACAGACCCCAGAACCACCTGGGAGACAGAACCCCCGGTCATGTCCATGAGGTAAAACCTAACAAAGGGGCCCGGGGAGGACCAAGAAGCCGCAGCACAAATGTCCTCCACCGAGGCCCCACCCAGAAGGGCGGCAGAGGCAGCCACCCCACGAGTGGAGTGCGCCCTGACGCCCCCGGGGGATCCTGCCCAGCCAACGTGTAGCAGAGGGCAATACCCGTGCACAACCAACAAGCCAGATGCCGCGTCGACAGCGCTTTACCAGCATGAGCCCCACCGTAACAGACAAAAAGCTGATCGGTGACCCTGAAGCCCTGAGTACGGCTGAGGTAAAACCCCAAAGCACGGACCGGACATGACAGGTGAAGGCCCGCATCCAACTCACTAGCGTGAGGAGGAGGACGAAAAGCTTGAACCACAATATCCCGGGAGCGGAAAGAACTCCGGATATTCTTAGGCACGAAAGCAGGATTAGGTCGCAGAGTGGCACCGCAATCGGTACGAAAAGACAGGCACTCTGGACGCACCGAGAGAGCACAGAGCTCACCTACGCGTTTAGCGGAAGTGACCGCCAGTAGGAACGCGGTCTTGAAGGAAAGCCGGCCCAAAGACGCCTGCTCGAGCGGCTCAAACGGAGCCAAGGACAACCGACCGAGGACCAACTGAAGATCCCAACTCGGAGCCAAGGAGCGTTGCACCGGCTTAACGCGTCGAGCGCCAAGCAGGAAACGCTTCACAAGAGGGTGGCTGAACAAAACAGTCCCCTCAAAACCCTCATGATAAGAGGATATAGCTGCCGCATAGACCCTCACTGTCGAAGCCGACAGCCCATCAAGGAGAGACTGGAGATAACTCAGAACAGCATCCAGGGGACAGGAGACTGGGTCCCAGCCCCCCCCCTTACACCACTCTTTGAATGCACGCCACCTGCCCGCGTAAACCACGACAGTGGAGGGAGCAAACGCACGCCGAATGGTATCAACCACAGAAGGCTCCATGCCCTCCAGACTCACCCCCCCACCAGCCACACCATCAGGGGCTGACCCAACACCGGAGGGCGGACAAACACCCCGTTGTGTTGAGAGAGGGCCGTCTCCGACCACGGAATGGCCCAAGGAGGAGCGATCAGAAGCTGGATCAAGGCCAGGAACCATACCGCCATGCCCCGGTCCGGCGCGACCAGGATCACCGTCCTGCGCTCCCTCCGTATCCGCTCCAACAGCTGACTCAACAGCTGTACCGGAGGGAAGGCGTACAGAAGACCGGGCGGCCACGGAAACGTCGAGAAGGCATCTACCCCCAAGGGGGGGCGATCCGCTCGACTGAGCGAGAACCACAAGGGGCACTTGTGAGAACGTCGGCACGCAAACAGATCCACCGAGGCCTCCCCGAACCGATCCCAAATCTGCCTGACTATGTCGGAGCGGAGTTCCCACCCGTCGTGAGGAAGACCGCCCCGAGACATCACATCCGCCCCCACATTTCTCCGTACCAGGAACGTGGAGCGCCGTCAGACTGCGGAGCCTGCGGGATGCCCATAGCAGCAGTTCGCGCGCCGCCCGGAGCAGGTGGGCGGAACGAGTCCCACCCTGCCTGTTGATATACGCCGCCGCCGTCACATTGTCCGTCCTGACCAAAACGTGCCTGCCCACCACAAAATGGTGGAGCCGTTGAAGGACCAGAAGAACCGCCTTCAACTCCAACACATTGATATGCAGGACAGCCGGATCGGCATGACCCGTCCAGCTGCCCCCCACTGCATGAGACCGAAGCACCCCTCCCCAACCCGTGAGAGAGGCGTCGGTGAAGACCGTGACGTGTGAGCTCCTGCCGACCATGGGGACCCCAACGGAGAGGATACCCAGCCTCCCCCAATGGACGAGGTCTCCCATATCGACAAAGGAACCGCCAACCGTTTCCTCCTGTCCCTCACTGGATCCAGTCTCAAAGAGACAAACCACCTCTGTATCCTCCTCATAAAGAGGAGGCCAAGAGGAACCACCACGTGAGCAGCCGACATAAGGCCCAGCAGACGCATCACCTGCAGCGTCGTAACCGTCCCTCCCGGACGGAAACCCCCGAGCGCGCAACGGAGAGACCCCCGACGCTGCACCGAGAGGGTTGCAATCATGGGCCTTGACCTCAAGGTCAAGCCCAAGTACTCCACCTGTTGACTGGGAAGAGGGGTACTCTTCTTCCAATTCACAGCAAAACCCAGGCTGGTGAGGAATTCCACCACCAGCCTGGTATGAGACCTGGCAACCTCCTCCGAACGACTGAGGAGTAGCATGTCGTCGAGATAGAACAGAACTCGTATCCCCCGACGACGTAAAGGCCCCAATGCAGCCGCCACGCACTTGGTGAATGTGCGGGGAGCCAGAGAATACCCGAACGGCATTCTGTGGTACTCGTACGCTACGCCCTGAAAAAGGAACCGTAGGAACTTCCTGTGAGGAGGGAAAATAGGAACGTGAAAATACGCGTCCTTCAGGTCTATGGAGGTGAACCAGTCCCCCCTCCTGACAGCAAGCAGAAGGAGTCTGACAGTCAACATCCTGAACGGTCTCGCTACAATCAACCGATTGAACGCGGACAGATCCAGTATAGGTCTGACCCCCCCTGTTTTCTTGGGCACCAGAAAATAACGGGAGTAGACGCCCGACATTGCGTCCTCGCTCGGGACCACAACGACGGCCTGCTTCGCCAACAGAGAGTGGATCTCGTCGGCCAGGGCTGTCACCGCGTCCGACCCTGACAATAGGGTCGGTATACCAAACCTGAGAACGGAGGATGGGGCTGTGTGAACTGCAAAACCAGCCCCGCCTCTAACGTTCTCTGCAACCACCGATCCAGACGGCATTCCTGTCGCCATATGTGAACATAATCCCACAGCGCACCCGCCGTCAACTGACGCTGGGCCGCAAGGAACCGTAGATAGTTGGCCCGGTCCCCCCCGTCGTGCAAAACACCCAAGGGAGGACCCCGACAGAAAGGGACGGTTTGATACGGGAGGAGCTGTTACCAAACTTGTGGACACATACTCGCCCCCTGAACACCCCACCAGCGTAAGCTGAGGAGTCGTTCTGCAGCTAGACACGCAAGGCATGAGGACCTCATGGGCTCCCACACGCCGAAGCCCTGCAGTGATATTGCTACCACTTACATCACGCCCGCCTCTTCTTTGCAGACCACTGCCGGTTTGACGGGAGTGGGAGGCAACAGCGCGACACCCCGCCTGGTGAGGGCGAAGCCGGGGTAACCCCTGCTGAGCATTCAACAGAAGAGGCACCGAGTCCCCCTGCTGACCACTGGAGCTAGTGGCAGCTGAAACACCAGGTTCCACCCACCCACAACCTGCGGTGTAGGAACCACGCGACGACGGAACATTCTCACGGACAGACCCAGGTTCAGCCATCAACTGGGTGTCAGCCCCTGTCTCCATGAGAAGCGAAGAATGGGGCCGCATACGCTTCAAAGAAGGTTCGCGGCCCGCAGCCAAAGGAGAACGCTCAGAGCCCCGCTTCTGAGGGAAACAGAAAACGGACCGAACGGGGAGCGGGCTGCTCGCGGCAAAATGACGACGGGTTGGTATACCAAACCCGAAATCACCCAAAATGGCCGATCCCTCGGCCGCCAAGGCCGTCGGCCTCGCGATACCCCGTTGACACTCCAACCAGGGCACCACTGGCGGGGGAAAAATGGCCGCCTGTCGAGGGTCTCGCCACAGTCGTTGACGAGACCGTGCCCCCACCTCTGGCTGCACAGCGTGAGACGGTGTAGGACCCCGATCAAAAACCGCCTGCGCCTCCACAGAACGCCCAAAAAGACTATCTGTGGAAAAAGGAGTCATGAGGAGAGAAAACCTATCCTCTTCCCCAAGAGGAGACTGCTCCAACCAAACATGCCTAACAACTAAAGTTGATAGCATCCGAATCCTCCCCGCAGTTATAGCTTGCGACTGAGTCAAGATCTCTATAACACCACAAACATGAAGCATGTTTACAATGTCGGTCTGACCCAAAGACCCATAACCCGACGCCATCTTGGATAGGAACGTAGCCAGCTGAGCCACAACACTGGCCGCCGCTAAATGCCATCCTGCAGCAGTATACCATTCATCCGTCCATACTGCCACCCTCCGAGCCGACATGCTATCAAGCATCGGCCGGGCGGAACACCGTTCATCCCCGCCTGGGCACAGGAAAAAAGCTACCTGACTGCTTAGCCAAGGTACCCCCGGCCTGCACCCCGTTGTCAGCCCCTTCACCCGTAAAAAAGGTAAATAAAGCTCAGCAAACCCCCCCACATCCACCACCGACTGACCTTCATCAATGAAGCTGGTAAGAGGAGGGAAGAGCGGAACCCCGCGGCGGGGATTACTAGACATTCCAGCGTCAACATCAGTGTTAGCAGAAAAAACAGTAGTAGCATTAGTGTTAACAGCATGTTCCAGGATCACCAAGACATCGCCCACGACAGTGGAACGATCGCCAAGCCGTCCCGGCCCCGGTGCTGAAACATACTCCACAGCACGACTAACACCGACATCGATGCCTACTGACACAGACCTCACCTTTGTACAAGCCGACCTGTTAGCCAAACCTTGTACGCTGCCCCCCGGTCCGTCGCCGTCAGCCGAGGAACCACCAGCACAGGTCTGTGTCGTCGAAACAAGCTCCGGAGAATCCAGGGAAACACAATCCTCCGGTAAGCCCTCAATATTACGAATCTTCTTTAATCTTTTCATCCTACTAGTTTATCGTATGGTGCACGCATCCGAGTACGCTGGGGCGAAAATAGAGGAAGGGTGTGTGGTGACTATCGTCACTACTATATGGGCGGTGCCACCATGGGGGCGGAGCCCCATACAGGTGGGGTGCATGTAATTTTTGTTCGTAAGGGGATACAATAGGTATCATAGAATATGGAATATCTCATACGGCTCAGAGCGGAACGCGATAGCTAATACGGCATATAACTGTTGGAGGTCATACCATGAGCTAGAGGCATCATAGCAAAACGCAGATTTACCCTGTTAAGTCATTGACCGCCACGCTGTTTTCCCATCTCTACTCAATGGCAACAGCGTTATTGACCATTTTAGCGATGTTTAGCTATGGAGACAATAGTATGGCTCATTTGACAGGCATTGTTCATAGTCCAACACTGACTTACCAGTCCATCTTTACATACTTTAGTTTGTGCGCTATTCCATGCTAAACATCGCCCCTTTCCAAAATAATCCAGTCTTTTTCCATAGATTGCGAGATATGACGCGTTATATGCATTATGCCCAAATCGTTCGGGTTGCTCGCCTAAAACCCCAAATACTTCCAAATCAACGGTATATACCATATACATAAGTGTCTTCACAAAATCATCAGGGGGGGGGGGGGGGTCGTCTCACCCCGAAACTACGATCGTTACCAAAAGGATGTTTTAGGTAAACAAAAATACCAGCAGGTCACCTAAAATAGACCTTACCTCAGTCAGAAGGTACTCCAAAATGAATAAATCCCAGTCGTCCCATGGCAATCACAATTACTTGTGTATATTGGGCATCGCTATCATACGGGAAAGAATAGGTCTGAGGCACCAAATCTCCGACGATTGCTATATCCTGATCCACTTTGAGGGGGAAGCAGCCGGAGGTAAGTCAGTACTGGAAGACAACTGATATCCCCAGTTCAAAAGGTAGGCGATACTGCCACCTGGCGAGATCCGATCGTCATTGCAATTCCAACGTAGCCAGCTGTGCCAGGGAGACACAGGCAGCTACAAGTGAGTGTTTCAAAACGGGGATCAAAGGGAAAAGATAAAAGGATCCCAAAACAACAAAACTCATTTTTGGCACTCAAGCATTGGCGACGAAACACGAGTATACTCGTTTTTGGCGCCCAATGAGTTAAGAGCAAAGTCGGGGGAGTGTAAGGACCAGCCAGTCACTAGAAGGCAACTAAATAATAAATATTGTTTTAAAAAATATATTAAAAAGTTAAATGATGTAAATGAGACTGATGATGATGTAGTATGATGTAGTAAGATGAGATAAAACTATTTTATGTTTTTATTTTATTATTAAACATTTTTTTTATTGCTAATTACATTCTGTATTTGTTCTGTTTTCTATTTTCTTGTGAGGACCGCAGGAAGACTAGCGGCCATTAATTTGACAACTAATGGGGATCTGTTACGATTGGAACGTTTGGTTGGCATGGTGGTGTGTGGAACCCAATTGCAGCAGATACATGTGGAGATAATTGACAGGAGGCGGAATGCGTGGTTGGCTCTTTCAAAATAACGTGCACTTTAATTGTGAAACACGGAGCATAATATAAAAAGGAAACACTTAGAAACTAGAAAAGAAAAGAGAGACCGTGGTCTCACAACGAAATAAACACAACTACACAGAGTACTCACGACGGTGACAGCAAACAAAAGTAATGACCCAGCAAAGGACTGCTGGGCCAACCACACTTAAATACAGGGACTAATTAGAGACAAGAGGATGATTAGTGAATGACACACAGCTGGGGAGATGACTAAACAGAAAACAACACAAGGTACATATACAAAACATGACGAGACCAAACGCACATAGATACAGACACAAGGGAGACAAAAACTAAATTAGAAAATGGTGCACAGCACCGACAACAGATGAATGCGTATATATATATATTTTTTTTCATACAGTCAACATATTCTTAAATAATAGCGCTGCCCGAGGCGGGGCATGATACAGTCAACATATAGCAAAAGAGAGAGCGAGAGAGAGCTCCCGTTCTACAGTCAATATACAGTGTACAGAGAGAGAGAGAGAGAGAGAGAGACACATTGGAAAGAAATTGAAATGCTATTTGGCCCTAAACAGAGAGTACACAGTGGCAGAATACCTGAGCACGCGTTATATGCATTATGCCCAAATCGTTCGGGTTGCTCGCCTAAAACCCCAAATACTTCCAAATCAACGGTATATACCATATACATAAGTGTCTTCACAAAATCATCAGGGGGGGGGGGGGGGTCGTCTCACCCCGAAACTACGATCGTTACCAAAAGGATGTTTTAGGTAAACAAAAATACCAGCAGGTCACCTAAAATAGACCTTACCTCAGTCAGAAGGTACTCCAAAATGAATAAATCCCAGTCGTCCCATGGCAATCACAATTACTTGTGTATATTGGGCATCGCTATCATACGGGAAAGAATAGGTCTGAGGCACCAAATCTCCGACGATTGCTATATCCTGATCCACTTTGAGGGGGAAGCAGCCGGAGGTAAGTCAGTACTGGAAGACAACTGATATCCCCAGTTCAAAAGGTAGGCGATACTGCCACCTGGCGAGATCCGATCGTCATTGCAATTCCAACGTAGCCAGCTGTGCCAGGGAGACACAGGCAGCTACAAGTGAGTGTTTCAAAACGGGGATCAAAGGGAAAAGATAAAAGGATCCCAAAACAACAAAACTCATTTTTGGCACTCAAGCATTGGCGACGAAACACGAGTATACTCGTTTTTGGCGCCCAATGAGTTAAGAGCAAAGTCGGGGGAGTGTAAGGACCAGCCAGTCACTAGAAGGCAACTAAATAATAAATATTGTTTTAAAAAATATATTAAAAAGTTAAATGATGTAAATGAGACTGATGATGATGTAGTATGATGTAGTAAGATGAGATAAAACTATTTTATGTTTTTATTTTATTATTAAACATTTTTTTTATTGCTAATTACATTCTGTATTTGTTCTGTTTTCTATTTTCTTGTGAGGACCGCAGGAAGACTAGCGGCCATTAATTTGACAACTAATGGGGATCTGTTACGATTGGAACGTTTGGTTGGCATGGTGGTGTGTGGAACCCAATTGCAGCAGATACATGTGGAGATAATTGACAGGAGGCGGAATGCGTGGTTGGCTCTTTCAAAATAACGTGCACTTTAATTGTGAAACACGGAGCATAATATAAAAAGGAAACACTTAGAAACTAGAAAAGAAAAGAGAGACCGTGGTCTCACAACGAAATAAACACAACTACACAGAGTACTCACGACGGTGACAGCAAACAAAAGTAATGACCCAGCAAAGGACTGCTGGGCCAACCACACTTAAATACAGGGACTAATTAGAGACAAGAGGATGATTAGTGAATGACACACAGCTGGGGAGATGACTAAACAGAAAACAACACAAGGTACATATACAAAACATGACGAGACCAAACGCACATAGATACAGACACAAGGGAGACAAAAACTAAATTAGAAAATGGTGCACAGCACCGACAACAGATGAATGCGTATATATATATATTTTTTTTCATACAGTCAACATATTCTTAAATAATAGCGCTGCCCGAGGCGGGGCATGATACAGTCAACATATAGCAAAAGAGAGAGCGAGAGAGAGCTCCCGTTCTACAGTCAATATACAGTGTACAGAGAGAGAGAGAGAGAGAGAGAGACACATTGGAAAGAAATTGAAATGCTATTTGGCCCTAAACAGAGAGTACACAGTGGCAGAATACCTGAGCACTGTGACTGAAGATCCTTGACTATACAGACTCAGCGAGCACAGCCTAGCCATCGAGAAAGGCCGCCATAGGCAGACTGTGTGTGTTAGAAAGAGAGAGAGAGAGAGAGAGAGAGCATGTGTGTTAGAGAGAGAGCATGTATGAGAGAGAGAGAGAGAGAGAGAGAGCATGTGTGTGTGTGTTAGAGAGAGAGCATGTATGAGAGATCCAAAAGGACAAATATCAACACTTAAATCCAAGAGAGAGAGAGAGAGAGAGAGAGAGAGAGAGAGAGAGAGAGAGAGAGAGACATTGGAAAGAAATTGAAATGCTATTTGGCCCTAAACAGAGAGTACACAGTGGCAGAATACCTGAGCACTGTGACTGAAGATCCTTGACTATACAGACTCAGCGAGCACAGCCTAGCCATCGAGAAAGGCCGCCATAGGCAGACTGTGTGTGTTAGAAAGAGAGAGAGAGAGAGAGAGCATGTGTGTTAGAGAGAGAGCATGTATGAGAGAGAGAGAGAGAGAGAGAGAGCATGTGTGTGTGTGTTAGAGAGAGAGCATGTATGAGAGATCCAAAAGGACAAAGATCAACACTTAAATCCAAGAGAGAGAGAGAGAGAGAGAGAGAGAGAGAGAGAGAGAGAGAGAGAGAGAGAGAGAGAGAGACACATTGGAAAGAAATTGAAATGCTATTTGGCCCTAAACAGAGAGTACACAGTGGCAGAATACCTGAGCACTGTGACTGAAGATCCTTGACTATACAGACTCAGCGAGCACAGCCTAGCCATCGAGAAAGGCCGCCATAGGCAGACTGTGTGTGTTAGAAAGAGAGAGAGAGAGAGAGAGAGAGCATGTGTGTTAGAGAGAGAGCATGTATGAGAGAGAGAGAGAGAGAGAGAGAGCATGTGTGTGTGTTAGAGAGAGAGCATGTATGAGAGATCCAAAAGGACAAAGATCAACACTTAAATCCAAAGAGAAGAGGGTCTATACCAGAGAAACCAAAGCAGCAAGGAACCAATGGCCGACACCAGCTAAATAGGCTAGCCAGGTACTGTGACACACACAGCTTTGGCCAACGGCCCAACGCTACCCAAGCTACACAAACGACCAAGACATTCACACACAGCACATGTCGTATCTCCAAATGTTGTGAAGTAGCATATGTTTTGCCTGGAAAAAAACATCGTTATTAACAAAACATTCGGGAGGGGAAGGAAGGAAGAGTGGGGTAATGTCATGACATTTTCATTAATCTTACCTGCACCAAGGAACGCAGGGCGAAAGGCCGTAACACAGGTCTCCACGTTGACGAAAGGCCTCTCGCTGTCGGGACAAAAATAAGCTGCTGCCAGAGCCTTGTCATGGTGCAGGCCCGACTACATCTTCTGTCAAAGATGATGTCGTAGTCAGAGTGCCAGAACCCCCTGCTATTCTCACGGCTAATGTCAATGGTCGTAGCACAAGCTAACAGCTAACTCAAGGCTAACTGATAGCATCAAACGAACGTTCCCAGCCGAGCGCAGCCGGCAGTTAACGTCGAAGCTAAACAGCTAACTGGCTAACAGTTAGCTCAACCAGGCTATCGCTAACCATTAGCTAACGCAGAAGCAAGCTATGCGGCTACATACAGCCAGGTGCTGACACCAGGCACACACCGTTAGCTACTAGTAGTACTATTAGCTAGTCGGCCAGTTTAGCTCCAGAAAGTGAGAGAGAGAGAGAGAGAGAGCGATGTCCACGGCGGGAATAGAATAGAGTTAATAGAATAGGTTAAAAACTCACCAAACGTCCAAGAGGATGGAGACAACCGCGTGGAGTTGACGAAGTTCATCTGCCAAACGACCCTCTTCATCCTTGGCTGCAGGTTAGCTAACGCTAGATAGCCTTTAGCTAAGCTAGCTACTAGCCGACATCATCATGGGCCATGGCCTATATCCCGACTGCATCATGACAAGGCTCCGGCCATTTGTCCTGCCTTTCGTCAACGTTCCTTGGTGGACTGACCGACTGATAATGACCGACCTTGGCTGGCATAACTAAGCATAATAGTCAAAAGCTGCACGCGCGAAATATTCAAACGCAGCTGATTCTTCTTCTTCTTCTTCGTTTAAGTTTCCGGCGGCGTACTAATTACTATGATGTAAGTAACCACTCCCTTCGTTGAAACCAATGCCTGCTGCAGAGCACCAGAGCTCAATAGTGACCCAGGTGCAGACCCAGGAACAAGTCAGACACATTCTACAAACGTGTCTAATGTGAAATATATAAGCATATAAGCAAAACTAGATTTTAGGTATGTGATGAAAAAGGGCCTCGCGGGAAGGGGGGCCTCGCAAAAAAAAAATAAAAAAAATGAAAAAAAATAAAATATTTTTTTTTATTTTTTATTTTGCGAGGCCCCCCTTCCCGCGAGGCCCTGTGCGACCGCACTTCTCGCACACCCCCTGAGGCGGCCCTGCGCAGCGGACTAAGCGCTCGTCACCAACGCGAGAGACACTGGTATCGAATCCGACTCTCAGCGTTGCCTCCGGCTTGTTGGCCGGCCGTCATACTGGCTCAATTGGCAAAGTCAGCGGGAGGGGAGTCGATGGGTGGTAATCTGGTCATTGTAAACAGCAACTCCTACAGGTCGGTCAGGGCGTCTGCACAGCGAGGAGGGGAGATGTTGAGGGTAGTGTGAGCCTCCCACACGTTACACCTCGGGGGGGGGGGGGGGGGGGGCACATGCGAGCAACGACCAGGAAGGGGAGGGGGGAATTGGCATGACTAAATTGGATGGGAGAAAAACACAGAAAAACAGGAGGAGGAAAAAGTGGATAAAAAATAAATAATAATGATATATGAATGAATAATGAATAAGGGCCTTAATAAGGAACAAATAGCAGTGTTTGTTATGCCTCTCCATCAGAGAGGACCAACCTCATGATGTATGTGTGTGTTGGTGTGGGCGTACGAGTGGGAGATCCAATGTGAACCCAAGACGAGCTGGACCCTGTAGCTCTGACTCAGATTTGATCCGTGTCGAACAGCACGCAGATTAACTACCCAATAACACAACAAGAAATTGG
>NW_028170182.1:0-1000 GCF_963971535.1 Notolepis coatsorum
GGGAGGGGCAAAGGGCAAAGACAACCAATCAGTGAAAAACTATACAGGAAGTAAATTCAGTAAGTCATTCAATTAGTCAGTCAGTTAGTCAGTTAGTAATCCATTTGTTCACACAACCGTCTCTACCATCCATCCCCCTCTCCCCCCTCCCCCCTCCCTCTCTCCCCCTCCCCCCCTCACCTCTTCATAGACCCTCTTAGCCCCCTTGTTGTCCCCCCATCAGCAGGTGAGCCACGCCCAGGTCGTTCTTCAAGCCCACGTCTTCTGGGAACATCTGGACCAGCCGCTCCAGAGTGGTGAGGGAGCCCCGCATCTTGCCTGAGGGGGGGGGGGGAGGGGGGGGGGGGGGGGGAGAGGGGGGGGAGAGGGGGGGAGGGGGGAGGGGGGGGGGGGGAGAGAGAGAGAGAGAGCAAGGGGGGGAGGAGAGGGGGGGGAGAGAGGGAGAGAGAGAGAGAGGGGGGAGAGAGGGGGGGGAGAGAGGGGGAGAGAGAGGGGGGGAGAGAGAGAGAGACAGAGAGAGAGAGAGGGGGGGGGAGAGAGGGGGGAGGGGGAGAGAGAGGGGGGGGGGAGGGGGGAAGAGAGAGAGAGGGAGAGAGAGAGAGAGAGAGGGGGGGGGGAGAGGGGGGAGAGAGAGAGAGGGAGACCAATGTAGAATGTTGTTCTTGTTACTAAGCAAGGTCAAAAAATATAGAGAACAAGACGGTATATGGACTATTAATTAAAAAAGTATTTATTATTATTTAAATCCGAGGATGTCCGTAGAATCGATGTGAACGCAATCACCAATGATTTCTCAAACAAAGGACTGCGTTTCCATGTTCTAAAATCCTGTTCTTAGCTAAGATTAAGAAGAAATTCCTTCTTAACTTTTTCATAAATGCATTTGAGAACGAGGTCCAATGTTAACTCATTCAGCACCAGACCCGGCATTTCTCGGGTCAGGGTCATCTCGCCAGCGGTTGAGCGCCATACCCGAGATTTCTCGGGTTTTGATCCTTTG
>NW_028170181.1:0-42500 GCF_963971535.1 Notolepis coatsorum
GGTCCCGGACATAATTTGGCACAACTTATGGATCGAGTGTGCCAGATGTGTTTCGAAGTGGTCGGATGAAGCGATTTACTCGGCTCCGTCTAAATATAGCACCCGGAGACATTTGAGTGTAACACAGGGCGAGATATAAGGTTTCAAAGGGTGGGCGACACTGCCATCTGGCAGGATGTGGCCGGTATTACACTTTGGCGATCTCAAAATCCTTTCCTATGCCAACACTGAGGTCAGTGGATGAATAATGAATAAAAATATCTAACAAAAGAAAAAACTACCAAACCCCGAATTAAAACCTAATTTGTAGGGATGTCCGATATTATCGGCCTACCGATATTATCGGCCGATATCGGCATTAAAATGTGATATCGGAAAATATCGGTATCGGTTTTCCAAAAAAAAAAAAAAAAAAAAAATATATATATATTTCTTTACATTTCTATAACCTTTATTTACCCAGGCAAGCAAGTAAGAACAAATTCTGATTTTATTTATTGTCAAAAGTATGCATAATGTTATGTTAATTCCACAACAAGAGATATGTAATGTTAATTACCTGAAATTATTCCATTTTTTGGCGGGGGAAACCCTGCATATATCGGTGTCGGTTGATATCGGTTGATATCGGTATCGGAAATTAAGAGTTGGACAATATCGATATATCGGTATCGGTAAAAAAGCCAATATCGAGCATCCCTACTAATTTGGGTGTAAGAGCTCACACAACCATGTTATGGCCTCATAAAGTTAGATAGATACAAATAATCTAATCTGATCTGATTTTCAGCCCGCCAGCCCTGAGACACTAACCTGTCATGTATTACAGGATATTTGTCGATGTATGTTATTGAATATTGACAGAATCCTAACTCTCTCTCTCTCTCTCTCTCTCTAGGTAAAGTGATAGATGTGGACCAGGGCATTGTGTGTGAACGTGTCCCAATCATCACTCCCAATGGAGATGTCGTGGTGTCCAGTCTGAACTTCAAGGTGAGACTACTCTTATCAATCAATCATTGGCTGATATCATTCCCTGTGTCCTGGCGGGCCTTTCAGCCATTGTGTGTAGAGTGATGTGTGCCTGGTGCCAGTGTATGGCAGCCATTGAGCCTGCGTAGCCCAAGGTTGGGTGCTACCAGTGGTGGTGAAGGAGGCAATTACCTCCCTACTTTGTGGAGAGTGAGTCTAGAGTCTAATGATCATTCATTCATTCTCTGCTCTACTATACTCTACTCTACTCTGCTATACTATATTCTACTATACTCTACTGTACTTTACTGCAGTGGTTCCCAAAGTCGGGGTCGCGACCCAAAGGTGGGCCGCGAGCAGCCACGGGAGGGCCGTGAGATGATAAAAAAAAAAAAAAAATCTTAATTTTTTTTTTTCAGGCCACTGAACTTAGAAGCAGGCCAGGACAGTGTTTCTAGTTGTATTCTAAAATTATATTCTATTGTATTCTAAAATGTGACTATATGGTTTTATATTAACTTAATAAATAAACAAAAACTAAAAATCTTATTATTTCAACGAACATTTCAAACTAAATAACATTATGCACATAAAACGCTGAAAACAACCGAAGCAACAATAGTATTTTAATGAGGCTATTATTATTATCATTAGTTTCAAGTTTCTTTAATAGTTGTCATACAGAAGTACAGAATACTTTTGTACAAAATGCTTCTTACTGTTGCGCTCCAGAGACTGTGCAAGACAAGATAAGTATGAAATAAAAACATAGTAAAATTAGAAGTAAAAAAAGAGGTCACAGTGTTCAGTTTAGACATATGTACAATGTTCGATGCAGAATAGACGTAGTTACCATACAATATACAATACTGTGCAGTGTACTAATATACAATACTATATAGTGCAAGGCAGAAATGGAGAAATGGGACGAGGTGCAATTTAGGTACAATTCACAGTAGGTGTACGAGTTGTAGTGCAAATCCTTTATCAATAAATATAAAGTGTAAGTGTGTTTGTGTGATCTAAAGTGTGGAGAGTGGGTGCTGCAGTGTGTTGTTTGTTTGAGTGAGTGAGTGTGTGCGTGTGGGTGTGTGTGCTGTGTGCATTTGATGGTTGTTGCATAGTGATTATTGTTCGTTTAGCGATTATTGTTCGTTTAGCAGCCTGATGGCCTGGGGATAGAAGCTTCTTCTGAGTCTTTCTGT
The DNA here is from genome assembly GCF_963971535.1 of Notolepis coatsorum. Classification (NCBI taxonomy): domain Eukaryota; kingdom Metazoa; phylum Chordata; class Actinopteri; order Aulopiformes; family Paralepididae; genus Notolepis; species Notolepis coatsorum. The sequence continues at coordinate 2,178 of NW_028170181.1, forward strand.
GCTCGCCTTAAGACTCCGGTATCGCTTGCCTGACCGCAGCAGTTCAAAGAGGCAGTTGTTCGGGTGGCTCGAGTCCTTAATAATTCTCTTAGCCTTCCCCTTGCACCGCTTGATGTAAATGTTCTGGAGGGTGGGAAGCCCCCCTCCAATTGTGCGTTCGGCTGAACGTGTCACTCTTTGTAGTCTGCTACGGTCTTGTGCAGTGCTATTCCCAAACCAGGAGGTGATGTTGCCGGTCAGGATGCTCTCTATTGTACATCAGTAGAAGTTCCTAAGGATCTTCTGACTGACTTGGAACTTCCTTAGGCGCCTGAGGAAGTAGAGGCGTTGTCGTGCCTTCTTCACAACACTGTCAATGTGTGTGGTCCATGTCAAGTCCTCGGATATGTGGGCTCCGAGGTACTTGAAACTGTTCACTCTCTCAACCGGTGCCCCGTCGATGCTGAGGGGGCTGTAGTCCTTGACCCCCGACCTCCTGAAGTCCACAATCATCTCTTTTGTTTTGCTGACGTTCAGGGAGAGGCAGTTCTCCTGACACCACTGTGACAGGTTCTCTACCTCTTCCAGGTAGGCCCTTTCGTCGTTGGCAGAGATCAGGCCCACCACTACTGTGTCATCAGCAAATTTGATGATGGTGTTGTTGTTCCGCTGTGCTACGCAGTCATGTGTGTACAGGGAGTAGAGGAGGGGGCTCAGAACACAGCCCTGGGGGGCCCCTATGTTGAGCGTGATGGATGAGGAGGTGCAGTTGCCGGCTCTTACCACCTGGGGTCTGCCCGTCAGGAAGTCCAAGACCCACTGGCACAGGTCATAGTTCAAGCCCAGGTCCCTGAGCTTGGCTATGAGTTTGGAGGGGACTATGGTATTGAATGCTGAGCTGTAGTCGATGAACAGCATTCTCACATAGTTCCCCTGCCTCTTGTCCAGATGTGATGCTGCTGTGTGCAGCACATGGGCTATGGCGTCCTCCGTGGACCTGTTGGTGCGATATGCAAATTGCAGAGGGTCCAGGTTGATGGGGAGGGAGGAACAGATGTAGCCCTTCACTAGCTTCTCAAAGCACTTCATGGCTATGGAGGTGAGGGCTACAGGGCGGTAGTCGTTGAGGCAAGCGGGCGTAGATTTTTTGGGTACAGGGATGATGGTGGACTTCTTCAGACAGGTGGGGATGACAGCCTGTTCCAAGGACAGGTTGAAGATGTCAGTGAATACCGGGGCCAGTTGGTCGGCACAGACTTTTAGGACGCGGCCGGGGATGCCGTCCGGTCCTGCTGCCTTCCTGATATTCACTTTTTTAAAGATCCGTCTCACCTCATGCTCTGTTACCCTGAACACTGAGTCTCCATCAGCAGACCCCCCCCCCCCCCCCATTGCCGTGGTTTGTAGGCTGGTGTTGTTATTCACAGCCTCAAACCTCGCATAGAAGGAATTGAGATCATTTGCTAAGGAGATGTCACTGTTCAGTTTGAGGGGGGTTCCTTTGTAGTCTGTCATTGTTCTGAGGCCCTGCCACATGCCTCTAGAGTCAGCCTGTTCAAACTGAAGTTCAACTTTATCCCTGTAACGCCGTTTTGCCTCTATTACTGCTCTCCTGACGTTGTATCTTGCCATCTTGTGTTCTTCCATGTTGCCTGTCACCAGCCCGGTGTTGTATGCTGATGTGCGCACTTTCAGAGCCTCACGGACGGATTTGTCTACCCAGGGCTTTTGATTTGGGTAGATTTTAATTTTGGTGGAGGGGATTGTTTCTTCTACCTGAGTACAGACATAGTCAATCACCGTTTCGGTGTATTCGTTAATATTGGCTGTGTTATCACGGAATACACTCCAGTCTGTACTTCCCAGTACAGCTTGGAGTGACTCCTCTGACGTCACGGCCCAACGCTTAACCTCTCGCGAGACCACCGGCGTTCGCTTGAGACTTTGTTTGTACTTTGGCAAAAGAAATATTGCAGCGTGATCGCTTTTACCGAATGGACTAAGAGCCTGTGACTTGTACCCATTCTTAAATTGCGAGTATACATGGTCTAATATGTTCTCGCCTCTGGTGGGACAGGTCACATGCTGATAGAAATTCGGCAGCACCTTTTTAAGACGCGCGCTGTTAAAATCACCCAGAACCAAAATGGCGGCGTCAACATTAGCTGCCTGGAGTTTGTTTACCTCGTCGTGAAGTTTTGAAAGTGCGACCCCAGTGTTCGCGTGTGGTGGAATGTACACTCCGATGAGGATGATGGACGTTAACTCTCTTGGGAGGAAGAAGGGTCGACATTTTATCGTGATAAACTCCAGGTCTGGGGAGCAGTGGTTAGACAGTTCCTTTGTGTTGCCTAAATCGCACCACTCCTTGTTTATCATGAAGGCAATGCCGCCTCCTCTCGTCTTTAGTGACTCTTCTGCCGTCCGGTCCTTGCGGAGAACGAAGAAGTGGTCTGCCGGTTCTATTGCGTGATTCGGGACATCTGGACTCAGCCAAGTTTCTGTGAAACAGAGGACGTTACAATCCCGAATGTCCCTCTGGAATTGGATCCGTGCTCTGATGTCATCCAGTTTATTTCCTATCGATTGCACATTGGCCAACAATATGCTGGGCAATGTGGTTCTGTGTCGTTTGGACCTCAGTCTGTTTCGGACCCCCGCTCTCTTTCCACATCTTCGCGGCGGTTTCTCCTCCTGGTCTTGGCCATGATAACAAAGGATCTCGGCGGGCCATTTCTGCTGTTCAGCGATCCGATCCAGAGAGCAATCCAAACGGTAAGTTTTCCTTAATCCAATGTCAATGATTGACTGACGGTCATACACATATAATGCACCAACAGTTGGTGCAAATAAAACTCCTAATACTATAAAAATTAACAAAAGAAAGCACAGTCTCGACGGAGCGATCAGAAAGGCAGCCATCAGAGCAGCGCCAGTTGAGCATTATTATTTTGCAACAAGTTAGCCCTCTCATAAATAGCACATATAAATGAATAACTAACTTGAACTAACTTAATAGGATTGAAGTGATATTTGGCTTAAAAAATCGGTCGCCTGGCAAAAAAATAAATAAAAAAAGCCTGACGATGTGCATTGGGCCGCGGCTCTCTGACGCCTTATTTTCTGGGTCCCGGCCTGAAAAGTTTGGGAACCCCTGCTCTACTCTACTCTGCTATACTATATCCTACTCTACTCTACTCTACCCTATTCTACTATACTCTACTGTACTTTACTGTACCGTACTCTTTTTTTAAATGTATTTATTATTATATTTTTTTTCTCCGGACAGTCCGGCAGAGAGAGAGAGAGGAAGTACGGGAGATAGAGGGGGGAAGACATTCGGTTCAAAGGTCGCCGGGTCCGGGAGTCGAACCCGGGACGCCCGCGTGGCACCGCAGCGCTGTACAACAGTGCGCCACCCTGGTGCCCACTTTACTGTCCTCTACTCTGCTCTACTCCAGTCTAGCATAGTCTCTCACAGTCCACACACATATCTCTGTGATCTCTGTACATGTAGTGCGTGGATATTAAAACAGATCTGTAACATCTGCCAACACAGTGAGTGCAGTGTTTTGAAGACAACAGAGAGAGCCTTTGGTAAACAACCTACACGGAACAACACACTCCCCCCGTTGACCCGTTCGTTCACGTAGAGCCTCTCTGACCACTTAGCTGTATTGAGTAAATGGTTGGCATGGCTGTGTGCTATGTTTCGATTTTACAACAGTTATGAAGTAGGGATGCTCGATATTGGCTTTTTTACCGATACGATATACCGATATTGTCCAACTCTTAATTTCCGATACCGATATCAACCGATATCACATTTTTATGCCGATATCGGCCGATAATATCGGTAGGCCGATAATATCGGACATCATTTCTATAGAAATGTAAAAAAATATAATAATAATAATAATAATAATAATAATAATAATAATAATAATAATAATAATAATAATAATAATAATAATAATAATAATAATAATAATAATAATAATAATAATAATAATTTTAAAACCGATACCGATATTTTCCGATATCACATTTTAATGCCGATATCGGCCGATAATATCGGACATCCCTAATATGAAGGTATGACTTTTGATTGTGACCAACCGGCAGTCGCCCTCTTGTGTGAATGAATGAATGAATGAATGAATGAAATTCATATAGATTGTATTGTATTGTGGTTTAAATTGTGTTATAATACCATCGTGGTTTTATTTGAGTGGTACTACCGTGATTAATTTACACGTGGTAAAACTGAAACGACCATCAGTCTACCATGATACCTTTTTGTACCACGGGCATATTTTGGAGTACAACTCTTGGAAATGTACTCGGAATCTTGCAGCACCATAGGACCATTAGCTGTGTGGTGTATGCTAGTGTGGGACCATTAGCTGTGTGGTGTATGCTAGTGTGGGACCATTAGCTGTGTGGTGTATGCTAGTGTGGGACCATTAGCTGTGTGGTGTATGCTAGTGTGGGACCATTAGCTGTGTGGTGTATGCTAGTGTGGGACCATTAGCTGTGTGGTGTATGCTAGTGTGGGACCATTAGCTGTGTGGTGTATGCTGCTAGTGTGGGACCATTAGCTGTGTGGTGTATGCTAGTGGTGGGACCATTAGCTGTGTGGTGTATGCTAGTGGTGGGACCATTAGCTGTGTGGTGTATGCTGCTAGTGTGGGACCATTAGCTGTGTGGTGTATGCTAGTGGTGGGACCATTAGCTGTGTGGTGTATGCTGCTAGTGTGGGACCATTAGCTGTGTGGTGTATGCTAGTGTGGGACCATTAGCTGTGTGGTGTATGCTGCTAGTGGTGGGACCATTAGCTGTGTGGTGTATGCTAGTGTGGGACCATTAGCTGTGTGGTGTATGCTAGTGTGGGACCATTAGCTGTGTGGTGTATGCTGCTAGTGTGGGACCATTAGCTGTGTGGTGTATGCTGCTAGTGTGGGACCATTAGCTGTGTGGTGTATGCTAGTGTGGGACCATTAGCTGTGTGGTGTATGCTAGTGTGGGACCATTAGCTGTGTGGTGTATGCTAGTGTGGGACCATTAGCTGTGTGGTGTATGCTAGTGTGGGACCATTAGCTGTGTGGTGTATGCTAGTGTGGGACCATTAGCTGTGTGGTGTATGCTAGTGTGGGACCATTAGCTGTGTGGTGTATGCTAGTGTGGGACCATTAGCTGTGTGGTGTATGCTAGTGTGGGACCATTAGCTGTGTGGTGTATGCTAGTGTGGGACCATTAGCTGTGTGGTGTATGCTAGTGTGGGACCATTAGCTGTGTGGTGTATGCTAGTGTGGGACCATTAGCTGTGTGGTGTATGCTAGTGTGGCACCATTAGCTGTGTGGTGTATGCTAGTGTGGGACCATTAGCTGTGTGGTGTATGCTAGTGTGGGACCATTAGCTGTGTGGTGTATGCTAGTGTGGGACCATTAGCTGTGTGGTGTATGCTAGTGTGGGACCATTAGCTGTGTGGTGTATGCTAGTGTGGGACCATTAGCTGTGTGGTGTATGCTAGTGTGGGACCATTAGCTGTGTGGTGTATGCTAGTGTGGGACCATTAGCTGTGTGGTGTATGCTAGTGTGGGACCATTAGCTGTGTGGTGTATGCTAGTGTGGGACCATTAGCTGTGTGGTGTATGCTGCTAGTGTGGGACCATTAGCTGTGTGGTGTATGCTAGTGGTGGGACCATTAGCTGTGTGGTGTATGCTAGTGGTGGGACCATTAGCTGTGTGGTGTATGCTAGTGTGGGACCATTAGCTGTGTGGTGTATGCTAGTGTGGGACCATTAGCTGTGTGGTGTATGCTGCTAGTGTGGGACCATTAGCTGTGTGGTGTATGCTAGTGTGGGACCATTAGCTGTGTGGTGTATGCTAGTGTGGGACCATTAGCTGTGTGGTGTATGCTAGTGTGGGACCATTAGCTGTGTGGTGTATGCTAGTGTGGGACCATTAGCTGTGTGGTGTATGCTGCTAGTGTGGGACCATTAGCTGTGTGGTGTATGCTAGTGTGGGACCATTAGCTGTGTGGTGTATGCTAGTGTGGGACCATTAGCTGTGTGGTGTATGCTGCTAGTGTGGGACCATTAGCTGTGTGGTGTATGCTAGTGGTGGGACCATTAGCTGTGTGGTGTATGCTAGTGTGGGACCATTAGCTGTGTGGTGTATGCTAGTGTGGGACCATTAGCTGTGTGGTGTATGCTGCTAGTGTGGGACCATTAGCTGTGTGGTGTATGCTAGTGTGGGACCATTAGCTGTGTGGTGTATGCTAGTGTGGGACCATTAGCTGTGTGGTGTATGCTAGTGTGGGACCATTAGCTGTGTGGTGTATGCTAGTGTGGGACCATTAGCTGTGTGGTGTATGCTGCTAGTGTGGGACCATTAGCTGTGTGGTGTATGCTAGTGTGGGACCATTAGCTGTGTGGTGTATGCTAGTGTGGGACCATTAGCTGTGTGGTGTATGCTAGTGTGGGACCATTAGCTGTGTGGTGTATGCTAGTGTGGGACCATTAGCTGTGTGGTGTATGCTAGTGTGGGACCATTAGCTGTGTGGTGTATGCTAGTGTGGGACCATTAGCTGTGTGGTGTATGCTGCTAGTGTGGGACCATTAGCTGTGTGGTGTATGCTAGTGTGGGACCATTAGCTGTGTGGTGTATGCTAGTGTGGGACCATTAGCTGTGTGGTGTATGCTAGTGTGGGACCATTAGCTGTGTGGTGTATGCTAGTGTGGGACCATTAGCTGTGTGGTGTATGCTGCTAGTGTGGGACCATTAGCTGTGTGGTGTATGCTAGTGTGGGACCATTAGCTGTGTGGTGTATGCTAGTGTGGGACCATTAGCTGTGTGGTGTATGCTAGTGTGGGACCATTAGCTGTGTGGTGGGGGTGGGAATCGCCAGAGATCTCGCGATACGATACTATCGCAATACTTGAGCCACGATAATACGTTAGTATCGCGATACTCGATGTATCGCGAATATTGCGATCTAATATATATATATATATATTTTATCAATATTTCTTTTTTTTTTACTGCAAAGTAAAACTGTCAACATGTTTTATCTAATAAAATAAAGTTCGGTCTGTTCATCTCACTTCAATCATTTTTATTGCAGAACGTGGTATTTTCTCAAGCAGACAGATGTCAACACTGTAATCTGTGTTGCGTCATGTACCTGACAAACTGAACTGTTTGTATTACAATCATATTCCAACTTAACTGAATGCACACGTGTGTGTGTGTGTGTGTGTGTGTGTGTGTGTGTGTGTGTGTGTGTGTGTGTCTGTGTGGACTACTGTACTATTACAGGTATTCAAATGAACAATGCAACTTCCTTATACAATAATTGAATAATTAAATATCGATACTTGGCGACGTCCCTGTATCGATACGGTATCGCCACGCAAAGTATTGCGATACTACTACGTATCGATTTCCCCCCCCCCACCCCTACGTGTGTGGTGGTGTATGTTGATGTCTCCAGGACTGTCCTCTGTGGGCTCATTAGCTGTGTGCCGTGTAATTAGCGTGTTCAGAACCTGTCCTCTGTGGGACCATTAGCTGTGTGGTGTAATTAGCGTGTTCAGAACCTGTCCTCTGTGGGACCATTAGCTGTGCCGTGTAATTAGCGTGTTCAGAACCTGTCCTCTGTGGGCTCATTAGCTGTGCCGTGTAATTAGCGTGTTCAGAACCTGTCCTCTGTGGGACCATTAGCTGGGTGGTGTAATTAGCGTGTTCAGAACTAACCGTGTGGTGTGCACCTGTAGGTGAGTCCAGGGTTCGCACCAGGTCATTGAAGTGCTTAAAGTGCTTGATTAATTTTTTTTTACAAAAGAAAGTCAAGGCCTGGAATTCCTTGAAAACAGCTCATTTTCTAACAACAAAGGTGCTTAAAAAGTCCTTGAAATTCAAACCAATGTTCTGAATCAAGAAATCGTATTTTCTTTGTTCTGTTTTAATACAAATGTGACGAGTCGCTGTGTCTCGTGCGCTCTCTAACTGCTTCTCCTCACTCCTGAGCCGGTGTTACATCATCATCTCTACACGGTGTTTGTTGCAGGTGGAGGAAGGGATGCACCTGCTGATCACGGGGCCCAACGGCTGCGGCAAGAGCTCCCTGTTCAGGATCCTGAGTGGGCTGTGGCCGGTGTACGGTGGTCTGCTGCACAAACCCTCCCCTAAACACATGTTCTACATCCCTCAGAGGTACACACACACACACACACACACACACACACACACACACACACACACACACACACACACACACACACACACATGTTCTACATCCCTCAGAGGTACACACAGAGGTACACACACACGCACACACACACACACACACACACACACACACACACACACACACACACACACACACACACACACACACACACACACACATGTTCTACATCCCTCAGAGGTACACACACACACACACACACATGTTCTACATCCCTCAGAGGTACACACAGAGGCACACACACACACACACACACACACACACACACACACACACACACACACACACACACACACATGTTCTACGTCCCTCAGAGGTACACACACACACATGTTCTGTGAACTTGAACTGTTTTCCTGAAACCCCTTCAGTTATGTAACTTGGGTCCCATTGCTGTGCATGATGCCAGTCTGTCTGTCACACACATCCCAACACCCCCCCAGCATGATGCCAGTCTGTCTGTCACACACACCCCAACACCCCCCCAGCATGATGCCAGTCTGTCTGTCACACACACCCCAACACCCCCCCAGCATGATGCCAGTCTGTCACACACACCCCAACACCCCCCCAGCATGATGCCAGTCTGTCACACACACCCCAACACCCCCCCAGCATGATGCCAGTCTGTCTGTCACACACACCCCAACACCCCCCGCAGCATGATGCCAGTCTGTCACACACATCCCAACACCCCCCCAGCATGATGCCAGTCTGTCACACACACCCCAACACCCCCCGCAGCATGATGCCAGTCTGTCACACACATCCCAACACCCCCCCAGCATGATGCCAGTCTGTCACACACACCCCAACACCCCCCCCAGCATGATGCCAGTCTGTCTGTCACACACACCCCAACACCCCCCCAGCATGATGCCAGTCTGTCTGTCACACACCCCAACACCCCCCCCAGCATGATGCCAGTCTGTCTGTCACACACACCCCAACACCCCCCCCAGCATGATGCCAGTCTGTCTGTCACACACCCCAACACCCCCCCAGCATGATGCCAGTCTGTCACACACACCCCAACACCCCCCCAGCATGATGCCAGTCTGTCACACACACCCCAACACCCCCCCAGCATGATGCCAGTCTGTCACACACACCCCAACACCCCCCCAGCATGATGCCAGTCTGTCACACACACCCCAACACCCCCCCAGCATGATGCCAGTCTGTCACACACACCCCAACACCCCCCCAGCATGATGCCAGTCTGTCACACACACCCCAACACCCCCCCAGCATGATGCCAGTCTGTCACACACACCCCAACACCCCCCCAGCATGATGCCAGTCTGTCACACACACCCCAACACCCCCCCAGCATGATGCCAGTCTGTCACACACACCCCAACACCCCCCCAGCATGATGCCAGTCTGTCACACACACCCCAACACCCCCCGCAGCATGATGCCAGTCTGTCACACACACCCCAACACCCCCCCAGCATGATGCCAGTCTGTCACACACACCCCAACACCCCCCGCAGCATGATGCCAGTCTGTCACACACATCCCAACACCCCCCCAGCATGATGCCAGTCTGTCACACACACCCCAACACCCCCCCAGCCACGACGTGTAACACTGCTCTCTAGAATTCTGTCACGACAGACACTGCAGGTAACCTAACCCAGAGGAACATGACCTTAGTGTGCGTGTGCGTGCGTGTGTGTGTGTGTGTCTGTGCGTGTGTGCGTGTGTGTGTGTGTGTGTGTGTGTGTGTGTCTGTGTGTGTGTGTCTGTGCGTGTGTGTGTGTGTGTGTGTGTGTGTGTGTGTGTGTGTGTGTGTGTGTGTGTGTGTGTGTGTGTGTGTGTGTGTGTGAAGAGAAACCAGAGCCGTGACCACAGTGAAATATTCACCACGGCCTTCATCCAACACCTCGCTCGGTTATCAACTGAAACCCTCTGGATGCTGTTGATCCTGCAGGTCGACTCCAGGCGGTCGCTGTCGCTTCATACTGTCATTCCAAGAAAACCCCACAATCCTCGTCATCACAATGATTTCTTTGCAAAACAATGGAGTTCTATGACTTCTGGATATGACCTATAATCGGGTGTGCATGGTTGGTTTTAGTCTTTTTTTGTAGATTATGTTGAAAAAAATTAATCAATTACACCAGCCTTAATATCCTTTGAGGGGACGTCAGCGTTTGGCCGGTGCATGTGCTTGATTTAAACTGGAACGCACCAACATTATGGGACATGCGCTTACCCTCTTCTCCAGGGTCAGACAAGAAGATAGATACCAATTTCCTCTGCGTTCAGTAGCAAGCTATCCGGCTGCAAGCTAGCCTAGCTTAGCACAAATGAATGGAAGCGGATACGGACCACTAGCCTAGCTTAAAGCTCTGGGAGAGGTGTTTTTTGCCAACAGCTGGGCCATTACCTTAATCCAAACTTTAACCCTTAAACCATAACTGTTAACCGTCTGTAGTGTGGTAGTGAAAGGGTTAACCTTCTGTAGTGTGGTAGTGAAAGTGTTAACCTTCTGTAGTGTGGTAGTGAAAGGGTTAACCTTCTGTAGTGTGGTAGTGAAAGTGTTAACCTTCTGTAGTGTGGTAGTGAAAGGTTAACCTTCTGTAGTGTGGTAGTGAAAGGTTAACCTTCTGTAGTGTGTTAGTGAAAGGGTTAACCTTCTGTAGTGTGGTAGTGAAGGGTTAACCTTCTGTAGTGTGGTAGTGAAAGGGTTAACCTTCTGTAGTGTGGTAGTGAAAGGGTCTGCTGTAGTGTGGTAGTGAAAGGTTAACTTTCTGTAGTGTGGTAGTGACAGGTTAACCTTCTGTAGTGTGGTAGTGAAAGGTTAACCTTCTGTAGTGTGGTAGTGAAAGGGTTAACCATCTGTAGTGTGGTAGTGACAGGTTAACCTTCTGTAGTGTGGTAGTGAAAGGTTAACCTTCTGTAGTGTGGTAGTGACAGGTTAACCTTCTGTAGTGTGGTAGTGAAAGTGTTAACCGTCTGTAGTGTGGTAGTGAAAGGTTAACCTTCTGTAGTGTGGTAGTGAAAGGGTTAACCGTCTGTAGTGTGGTGGTGAAACGTTAACCTTCTGTAGTGTGGTAGTGAAAGGTTAACCTTCTGTAGTGTGGTAGTGAAAGTGTTAACCTTCTGTAGTGTGGTAGTGAAAGGTTAACCTTCTGTAGTGTGGTAGTGAAAGGTTAACCTTCTGTAGTGTGGTAGTGAAAGTGTTAACCTTCTGTAGTGTGGTAGTGAAAGGTTAACCTTCTGTAGTGTGGTAGTGAAAGGGTTAACCTTCTGTAGTGTGGTAGTGAAAGGGTCTGCTGTAGTGTGGTAGTGAAAGGTTAACCTTCTGTAGTGTGGTAGTGAAAGGTTACCCTTCTGTAGTGTGGTAGTGAAAGGTTCACCTTCTGTAGTGTGGTAGTGAAAGGTTCACCTTCTGTAGTGTGGTAGTGAAAGGGTTAACCTTCTGTAGTGTGGTAGTGAAAGGTTAACCTTCTGTAGTGTGGTAGTGACAGGTTAACCCTCTGTAGTGTGGTAGTGACAGGTTAACCTTCTGTAGTGTGGTAGTGAAAGTGTTAACCTTCTGTAGTGTGGTAGTGAAAGGTTCACCTTCTGTAGTGTGGTAGTGAAAGGTTAACCTTCTGTAGTGTGGTAGTGAAACGTTAACCTTCTGTAGTGTGGTAGTGAAAGGTTAACCTTCTGTAGTGTGGTAGTGAAAGGTTAACCTTCTGTAGTGTGGTAGTGAAAGGTTAACCTTCTGTAGTGTGGTAGTGAAAGGTTAACCGTCTGTAGTGTGGTAGTGAAAGGTTAACCTTCTGTAGTGTGGTAGTGAAAGGTTAACCGTCTGTAGTGTGGAAAGTGAAAGGTTAACCTTCTGTAGTGTGGTAGTGAAAGGTTAACCGTCTGTAGTGTGGTAGCGAAAGGTTAACCGTCTGTAGTGTGGTAGTGAAAGGGTTAACCTTCTGTAGTGTGGTAGTGAAAGGTTAACCGTCTGTAGTGTGGTAGTGAAAGGGTTAACCTTCTGTAGTGTGGTAGTGAAAGGTTAACCTTCTGTAGTGTGGTAGTGAAAGGGTTAACCTTCTGTAGTGTGGTAGTGAAAGGTTAACCGTCTGTAGTGTGGTAGCGAAAGGTTAACCGTCTGTAGTGTGGTAGTGAAAGGGTTAACCTTCTGTAGTGTGGTAGTGACAGGTTAACCTTCTGTAGTGTGGTAGTGAAAGGGTTAACCTTCTGTAGTGTGGTAGTGACAGGTTAACCTTCTGTAGTGTGGTAGTCATATATACGCAGTCATAACCTTTTTTGCACGACGCAGACACTTGAGTGTATTTCACGCATGGTCATGATAAAGGGTTGGACATTATATATATATATATATACATACATATACAATTGTCTCCATTTGTGCCGCGGGTTATCGATCAGACCGCGGGATGGATGGCCCTGAATCAGGTTCTAAATGGGTCATGCGAGCCGCCACAGAGCTGCTCCTGGGTGTAAAGTCGGCCTCCTCCCTCCGGCGGCGCTGTGAATATTTGATGTGGGAGACGGGGACGAGACACGGAACCCACCTGCCTGCCTGCTGTAACCAGACCCCCATGTGCATCATATACAATGGAAGGACAATAGACGCCTTTCTTCTCGAGCCTTTGCTTCTTCCTAAGTGTCTAAACGCACCTGCTGTCGAGACGTCCTTAATGGCACTTGATGAAACGAGAGGTCAGCACAAGGAGCGGCGACCAGGAGCAGCGCTTCTCTTCTGCGTTTTTTACTTATTTTTAGTGCTGTCAGGCGATTAAAAAAATGTATCTAATTAATTACAGGATTTGTAATTAATTAATCTAATTAATCGCATTTTAATCGCATAACCATTTTATGCCTGATATTCTATATTCTATAATCATATTTCAAATTGCATGTGTCCGGATGGCAGAATTCAGTACTGTATCTACAAAACCTTCTGTTTAATCATCTTCCATCTATTAATTTGCTTAGATTTTTGAGGTCTGGTCAATTTGAGCATGGTGTTATTCACAGTCAAAGATAAATAAAAAAAAAAGTTATTGATATTCTCATTTGGTTCATTACAATTTACTCAAGTCTAGTAACAGACACAGTATTTCTGACACTGGGAATACATTCCCTAAGGTCCCTAGAATCAGATACCAAGAACATGCAAATGGACCATATAAAAAATAAAAGTCTGTAAATGTGTAATCTACGTTCTTATGGAATGAATAGGCTAAAAAAGAATATATATAAAAAATAAAATTGTAATTAATTTTGAGTTAATTTTCATAACGCGATCATTTGCTGTGTAATTAATTAATCTAATTAACGCGATAAACTGACAGCCCTACTTATTTTATTTAACCTTTATTTAACCAGGCGGGTCAATTAAGAGCAAATTCTTATTTACAACGACGGCCTGGCGAGAGGACAAAAGGGCCTCTCGAAGGCTAACAGGGAAAGGGGACAAAAATGACATAAAATAGAATAGAAAAGAGACAGACGATACATACATGATCACAGAGGTGAGGGAAATAATTAAAACACACGTCAAACAAACAACCCAATAAAATGACACAGTATGTGATACATGACGCAGAACAGACCAAATAAAGTTAAAGGGCTCGGTGGGGCAATTGCAGGTGTGTGTGTGGAAACAACTTAAAAGTAGTGACAGGGGATCAATTTGTCCATTTACAACGTCTTTGGCGTCTCGTTCCGACAGCTGGGAGCAGCGCGTTGGAAGGAGGATTGACCGAAGGAAGTGTTAACACAGGGAACAGTTCTGGTGTTGTAGAGAGTAGATGACCGTTTTAACAGCTGTATCAATTAAGGAGGGGTCAGATCAAGGAGGGCTTTGGGAATGAGTGTTAAGCCAATTAATTTCCCATCGAGAGTGTGATGATGGCCAATTTACAGATGTGTACAAGTCACAGTGGTGTGTTTAAGTCACAGTGAAGTGTTTAAGTCACAGTGAAGTGTTTAAGTCACAGTGAAGTGTTTAAGTCACAGTCAAGTGTTTAAGTCACAGTGAAGTGTTTAAGTCACAGTGGTGTGTTTAAGTCACAGTGGTGTGTTTAAGTCACAGTGAAGTGTTTAAGTCACAGTGAAGTGTTTAAGTCACAGTGGTGTGTTTAAGTCACAGTGAAGTGTTTAAGTCACAGTGAAGTGTTTAAGTCACAGTGGTGTGTTTAAGTCACAGTGAAGTGTTTAAGTCACAGTGAAGTGTTTAAGTCACAGTGGTGTGTTTAAGTCACAGTGAAGTATTTAAGTCACAGTGAAGTGTTTAAGTCACAGTGGTGTGTTTAAGTCACAGTGAAGTGTTTAAGTCACAGTGAAGTGTTTAAGTCACAGTGAAGTGTCACAGTGAAGTGTTTAAGTCACAGTGAAGTGTTTAAGTCACAGTGAAGTGTTTAAGTCACAGTGAAGTGTTTAAGTCACAGTGAAGTGTTTAAGTCACAGTGGTGTGTTTAAGTCACAGTGGTGTGTTTAAGTCACAGTTGTGTGTTTAAGCCACAGTGGTGTGTTTAAGTCACAGTGGTGTGTTTAAGTCACAGTGAAGTGTTTAAGTCACAGTGAAGTGTTTAAGTCACAGTGGTGTGTTTAAGTCACAGTGATGTGTTTAAGTCACAGTGGTGTGTTTAAGTCACAGTGGTGTGTTTAAGTCACAGTGGTGTGTTTAAGTCACAGTGAAGTGTTTAAGTCACAGTGAAGTGTTTAAGTCACAGTGGTGTGTTTAAGTCACAGTGAAGTGTTTAAGTCACAGTGAAGTGTTTAAGTCACAGTGAAGTGTTGAAGTGTTTAAGTCACAGTGAAGTGTTTAAGTCACAGTGAAGTGTTTAAGTCACAGTGAAGTGTTTAAGTCACAGTGAAGTGTTTAAGTCACAGTGAAGTGTTTAAGTCACAGTGAAGTGTTTAAGTCACAGTGGTGTGTTTAAGTCACAGTTGTGTGTTTAAGCCACAGTGGTGTGTTTAAGTCACAGTGAAGTGTTTAGGTCACAGTGGTGTGTTTAAGTCACAGTGAAGTGTTTAAGTCACAGTGGTGTGTTTAAGTCACAGTGAAGTGTTTAAGTCACAGTGATGTGTTTAAGTCACAGTGGTGTGTTTAAGTCACAGTGATGTGTTTAAGTCACAGTGAAGTGTTTAAGTCACAGTGAAGTGTTTAAGCCACAGTGATGTGTTTAAGTCAAGTCACAGTGGTGTGTTTAAGTCACAGTGAAGTGTTTAAGTCACAGTGGTGTGTTTAAGTCACAGTGATGTGTTTAAGTCAAGTCACAGTGGTGTGTTTAAGTCACAGTGAAGTGTTTAAGTCACAGTGGTGTGTTTAAGTCACAGTGAAGTGTTTAAGTCACAGTGAAGTGTTTAAGTCACAGTGGTGTGTTTAAGTCACAGTGATGTGTTTAAGTCACAGTGAAGTGTTTAAGTCACAGTGAAGTGTTTAAGTCACAGTGAAGTGTTTAAGTCACAGTGAAGTGTTTAAGTCACAGTGGTGTGTTTAAGTCACAGTGGTGTGTTTAAGTCACAGTGGTGTGTTTAAGTCACAGTGAAGTGTTTAGGTCACAGTGGTGTGTTTAAGTCACAGTGAAGTGTTTAAGTCACAGTGGTGTGTTTAAGTCACAGTGAAGTGTTTAAGTCACAGTGATGTGTTTAAGTCACAGTGGTGTGTTTAAGTCACAGTGGTGTGTTTAAGTCACAGTGAAGTGTTTAAGTCACAGTGATGTGTTTAAGTCACAGTGGTGTGTTTAAGTCACAGTGAAGTGTTTAAGTCACAGTGAAGTGTTTAAGTCACAGTGGTGTGTTTAAGTCACAGTGATGTGTTTAAGTCACAGTGAAGTGTTTAAGTCACAGTGAAGTGTTTAAGCCACAGTGATGTGTTTAAGTCAAGTCACAGTGGTGTGTTTAAGTCACAGTGGTGTGTTTAAGTCACAGTGAAGTGTTTAAGTCACAGTGAAGTGTTTAAGTCACAGTGGTGTGTTTAAGTCACAGTGATGTGTTTAAGTCACAGTGAAGTGTTTAAGTCACAGTGAAGTGTTTAAGTCACAGTGAAGTGTTTAAGTCACAGTGGTGTGTTTAAGTCACAGTGATGTGTTTAAGTCACAGTGGTGTGTTTAAGTCAAGTCACAGTGAAGTGTTTAAGTCACAGTGGTGTGTTTAAGTCAAGTCACAGTGAAGTGTTTAAGTCACAGTGGTGTGTTTAAGTCACAGTGATGTGTTTAAGTCACAGTGAAGTGTTTAAGTCACAGTGGTGTGTTTAAGTCACAGTGAAGTATTTAAGTCACAGTGAAGTGTTTAAGTGTTTAAGTCACAGTGAAGTGTTTAAGTCACAGTGAAGTGTTTAAGTCACAGTGAAGTGTTTAAGTCACAGTGAAGTGTTTAAGTCACAGTGGTGTGTTTAAGTCACAGTGGTGTGTTTAAGTCACAGTGATGTGTTTAAGTCACAGTGAAGTGTTTAAGTCACAGTGGTGTGTTTAAGTCACAGTGAAGTGTTTAAGTCACAGTGAAGTGTTTAAGTCACAGTGATGTGTTTAAGTCACAGTGGTGTGTTTAAGTCACAGTGAAGTGTTTAAGTCACAGTGATGTGTTTAAGTCACAGTGATGTGTTTAAGTCACAGTGAAGTGTTTAAGTCACAGTGATGTGTTTAAGTCACAGTGAAGTGTTTAAGTGGCGGAGATGATACTCTTTCTCTCCTTAAAGGGGCACTTCACCAAAAAGAACTAAAACAATGCTGATTTCATTTTAATCTCAGACTCACACACACATCCAAAAACTCTAAACATTTGGTTTTGACAGTTATTGGGGGTAAATTAGTTTGTCAATGGTCACCGGTGATGTCATTGGGGGACATTGAACATCACTGGGGGCCATATTGGAAGTCGTATAACTTTTTTTAAAGATACATAATATGTCCCCTTAAAAATTGTGTGTGTCTGTGTGTGTGTGTGTGTGTGCGTGCGTGTGCGTGTGTGTGTGTGTGTGTGGGTGCCCAGGCCCTACATGTCCATTGGCTCCCTGCGGGACCAGGTGATCTACCCGGACTCAGTGGAGGACATGGCTACCAGGAGCCTCAGCGACAAAGACCTGGAAGCCATCTTGGATATAGTCAACCTCAACCACATAGTGACCAGAGAAGGAGGTAAGACTTGTCATCACGAGGTCTGCTTTCTTCTAAGCAACAAGGACACTGTCACCACCTTTGTGTTTCCCACGTCCTACGTTCACGCGACGCGGTATCTAGCGAGGGATATGTAAGCCTTTCAAGCTCCGCCCACTTTAGATGAAGGGCACCAGGTTGTCGGGAGTGCCCTTGAGCAAGTGAGCGAAACATCTGTCCACTAACTGGTAAATGGTGCATTTATATAGTGCTCTTATCCAAAGCGCTTTACAATTGTATGTCATTCTTTTTACATTCGAAGTTTTCGAATGAAGCTTCGAATGTCTGCCGTCATATTTTAACTCATTCAGCGCCAGCTATTATCCCCATCCCTGTAGTCAATGGGCCACGCTTTAAAAGATAGGCATTTTCACTGTGCGTCACGATGTTTGCAGAGCTATATCTATATTCTATATTATAGCTATGGAGACAATATGATGGCTCATTTGACAGTCACTATCTCTCGTCCAACATGTAAAAAATAATAAATGTTTTCATGTATGCGTTCGCGTGTTATCCCGTGGTGAATATTGTATAGTTTCAGAGTGATCCGGGCTAATTCCTGGAAGCTGAGTTATGGAGCGCTGTGTGCATTTTACGAAAGTCGTTTGCGTTGCTCGCCTGGACACGATACTATTTCCAAATCAAAGGTATATAATAGGTATTATGTTTCATCATGAAGGCGTCAAAGGGGCGGCGGGTCGTTTTGTGATGCTCTGATCGTCAGCAACGGCATACGTTTTGAATACTACATACGCTGATCGTTGCGATCGATGTGAAATCATTGTAGGATCAAAGTAGGATTGATGTCATATAGTCCTTACTTTTGCTAGGAGTTATTGCAAAAAGAATATTCCAATTGTCTGATCGTGATTTCCAGTATTGATGTCCATCGGGTCCCTGACGTGAAATGGAACAAACTATGCATGAAGTGTGCTGAACGCGTTCCAAAGTGCTCGGATGAAGCCTTACACTTGCCCGGGTACTATTTCTTCGCCCGGACCAATGTAACACACAGTGTGAAATAAGGTTTCAAAGGGTAGGCAATACTGCCACCTAGCAGGATTCGGCCGGAATTGCAATCTCTGGGTCCCAATGATACACCGAGGTCCGTGAGACTGTATAGAATAAAAAAATCGAAAAAAATTTAAAAGGATCTAAAAACTAGTTAACTCGTTATTGGCGCTCAGCGGTTGGCGGGCAATAACGAGTAAACTTGGGATTGGCGCTGATTGAGTTAAGACGTAATCATAAAAGAAAGAAAATTATATATATATTTTTTTTTATATAACTTTTTTTAGAAAGCTATTTGGCTGCACGTTAGCCTAGCTTAGCACAATGAATGGAAGCGGACATGGCCGGTTAGCCTTCGGGGGAGGTGTTAGTTGGACAATGCCTAGGCTGTCCGCTTCCATTCATTGTGCTAAGCTAGGCTAACGTGCAGCCAGGTAGCTTTCTACTGAACACACACAGAGAGGAAACTGGTATCTATCTTCTCGTCTCTCTCTGGAGAAGACGGTAAGCTAATTTCCCAAAATGTTGGCGTGTTCCTTTATAAAGCCGAATTACGACTGGAATATCTATAATTCGCATAATAAGACGCCCCGGACTACGTCTGCTAACCTCAGCCACTGATGTGATGTCGTTTGCTTTGATTTGTACAGAGTCGGTTGAGTCTCCACAGTAATTGGCAGCCGCTCTCCTCTCACGGCCAAACAAGCACAGCTTTTCTTCCCCCCCCCCTAACTGCTTAGTGCCCAAATAAGGTTTAAACGTATGAATGGTTGCATTTTCCCCAGTGTGTTGAGGCCAAGGGTCCACACACACACACACACACACACACACACACACACACACACACACACACACACACACACACGCACGCACACACGCACACACACACACACGCACACACACAAAGATAGATCCACATAATTACGTTACCGAGCTAATCCTGATTTGCTGATACTGAGCTCCATGCAGTTTCAGAGGTTTATGGCCTTAAGGAGTGCTTTTGAGTTTCTAATACCAAAATTAGCTTAATACCGTATATGAAAAATGTCAAGGTAGGCCTCTCTCTCTGCCCTGATGAAGGCAGGTAGGCCGAGGCAGGACGGCTGTGTGTTCATTGTTCAACGGACTAGCTGTTAAATAATGGCTTATTAACTTTTCAATGAGGAGCAGCTGTGGCCTAATGGTTAGAGAAGCGGGTTTGTGACCGGAAGGTCGCTGGTTCGATCACCCGGACCGGCAGGAAAAAATCTGGGCTGGGGAAGTGAATTAATAACTCTCTCCTATCCCCTTAACACCAACCGCTGAAGTGTCCTTGAGCAAGGCACTTAACCCCCAACTGCTCCAGTGGAGTTGCTCAGTGGCCAACGGTGTCAGACTGTGGTCGTACTGGGCGGCTCCCAGGTGTCAGACTGTGGTTGTACTGGGCAGCTCCCAGGTGGCAGACTGTGGTTGTACTGGGCAGCTCCCAGGTGTCAGACTGTGGTCGTACTGGGCAGCTCCCAGGTGTCAGACTGTGGTTGTACTGGGCAGCTCCCAGGTGTCAGACTGTGGTTGTACTGGGCAGCTCCCAGGTGTCAGACTGTGGTTGTACTGGGCAGCTCCCAGGTGGCAGACTGTGGTTGTACTGGGCAGCTCCCAGGTGTCAGACTGTGGTTGTACTGGGCAGCTCCCAGGTGTCAGGCTGTGGTTGTACTGGGCAGCTCCCAGGTGGCAGACTGTGGTTGTACTGGGCAGCTCCCAGGTGTCAGACTGTGGTTGTACTGGGCAGCTCCCAGGTGTCAGACTGTGGTTGTACTGGGCAGCTCCCAGGTGTCAGACTGTGGTTGTACTGGGCAGCTCCCAGGTGTCAGACTGTTGTTGTACTGGGCGGCTCCCAGGTGGCAGACTGTGGTTGTACTGGGCAGCTCCCAGGTGGCAGACTGTGGTTGTACTGGGCAGCTCCCAGGTGGCAGACTGTGGTTGTACTGGGCAGCTCCCAGGTGTCAGACTGTGGTTGTACTGGGCAGCTCCCAGGTGTAAATGGAACTGTGTGAATGTGAAGCAGGGCGTTCCTGAAAAAGAGCATCTGTGCTCAGCCAACCTACCCTGGGTAAATAAAGGTTAATAAATAAATAAATAAAAACAATGAGCTAGCTGTTTAAAGGAACATGGCGCGTTCTATCAGACAAGAAGATAGAAAGCTGTCCGGCTGCAAGTTAGCCTAGCTTAGCACAAATGAACGGAAGCGGATACAGACCTTAGAACTCCAGGAGAGGTGTTTTTGGCCCAACAGCTAGGCTAGCTGGTCCGTACCCGCTCCCATTAATTTGTGCTAAGTTAGACAAGCTTGCAGCCGGATAGGAATTTGGTATCTATCTTCTTAAGCTTCCTTTAAATAGTGGCTTATTATTACTGTAACTTTTCTTTTGAGCTTTATATATATATGATATGAACTAGAGAACTACGGAGTCCAGAGCTGTTCATTAGATAGATAGATCACTATGAATTGAAAATGGGGGACCCCGATGTAAACAAGACAAACGTCTTTCTCTGGTCTGCATCCAATAGACCTATCTCAAACCCTGCCCCCTTTTCTTGATCCTCCAATCACAACAGTAAGCGACAGTTGTGATTGGAGGATCAAGAAAAGAGGGCAGGGTTTGAGATAGGTCCATTGTGTGTATTGAGCCGTACTGTATTGTACCCCCATTCTGCAATCTGTTAAATAAAGTTTTCATCCATTCATTCATGATGGTTTAGGTCAATCACCATGAGAGCTAAGATATATATACCATGATTGACCTAAACCACTATCTAATGAACAGCTCTAGACTCTGTAGTTCTCTGGTTCAATGTTGTTCATGTCCAGAAATATTAGAAGAAGAAGAATTGCCTGCCTCGTCGTGACCAGTTCTCCCTGATTTTCTGTTTCTCTGGGTGGGGGAATGAGTTTGAAATGTTCTAATTTGAGCAGTATTCTAGATTAAACTCCATCTTGACTGACTGGCTGGTGTGTTTCCAGGCTGGGACGCTGAGCTGGACTGGAAGGACGTGCTGTCCGGAGGGGAGAAGCAGAGGATGGGCATGGCCCGGATGTTCTACCACAAGTAAGACGTTACATATTATCACATCATCAGCAAACACAAGGATCGCCAGTCTATATATGAGTTTTTAGCATGTTTACTCATACCTCTTTACCCCTGACTATTTATTTTAGTTTGTTTGTCTACTTTTATTTTTTAATTGCAAATGTTATGGTTATTATAACCCGGCATAGAATTATATAGAAGGAGCCTACCCAAAATTATCTCCTGGTCTCACTAACAAATTCATAGCTCCTTCATATTCCTTCATACTCTCTTTGAAGAAGATTACTTTTATTGTCAATGTACACAAGGCAATTGAAGTGTGTCTTTTTGCATTATATCCCCCCCAGTTACACACAGTCGCCCACACATTTCACCAGCGAGGTCAGAGTTCAGCGCCCCTGGCCACCCTTCTGTCACCAGCTCACAGCTGGAATACACCCTCCTGACAGTAGCGGGGATCGAACCGGCAACCTTTTGCTTACTAGCCGGTAGAGAATAAAAAAACGTTCTGAGTGAAAAGCATAGTCTGTCACAGAGTGGCAAAGAGAGCGAGAACATACTGACCTGCTGACCTCACTGACCTCACTGACCTCGCTGACCTCACTGACCTCACTGACCTCACTGACAGGGCATAACATATCACTCACAGTGTGTTCCTCTGTATCAATACATGTTTTTTGGGAGCAGTGAAATAGAGCTGCGAGCGCTATCCTTCTTCACGTATAGACGCCCGTGTTTGGCGGTTTGGCCCGAGCGCCACAGCAGCGGACGTCGTGCGTAGGGATGATCACTACAGGCGGCTTGGCGCCCCCTAGTGTTCACTGACGCCTCCCTCCCTGTGAACGTCTGCCCCGCTGACACTAGGGTTGGGCATCGTTTTTGATTTGAACGATTCCGGTGGTGCCGATTCCGATTCTCCATATCGATTCTCCTGTTCTAAACGATTCTCGCTTTAGATTCTTTGAGGCGCAGCGGGTTAAAGCGGGTCACAGCTTATTCCGCAGGAGAATATTTATTTTTTGGAATTATTATAATTTTTTTTCATACTATTCACATTTTCAGTTGACTTGATACCGTTTCATTTGGTTGCTGTACTGTAACTAGGGTATTAATTAACAAAGTAAAAAAATAAATAAAAATGTAAGACTCGAAATTAACCCTTTCACTGCCACACGACAGAAGGTTAACCCTTTCACTGCCACACGACAGAAGGTTAACCCTTTCACTGTGACAATACAGAAGGTTAGCCCTTTACTATCACACAACCGATCCGCGAAGCTAATGATGAATGATGCTAATGATGGAGCATCGCCGTCGGTTGTGTGATAGTAAAGGGCCAACCTTCTGTCGTGTGGCAGTGAAAGAATCGAAATGCAAATATGTTTTAGGAAGTTAGGAACCGGTTCCTATTAGAACCGGTTTTCGGTGCCCAACCCTAACTAACTAACTAACCAACACCCTACTGTCCTTTAAAACAGTTGCCCTCAAAACCCACCTTTCCATTCTTGCTTTCGACCACTAACTGTTTTTGATTAGTTTCGTTCTGTCTTTTGTCGCTTACATTGTAAAGTGTCTTTGAGCACCGTAAGAGCGCTTTATTATTATTATTATTATTATTATTATTATTATTATTATTATTATTATTATTATTATTATTATTACTATTATTATTATTATTATTATTATTATTATTATTATTATTATTATTATTATTATTATTATTATTATTATTACTATTATTATTGTGTCCAGGCCCAAGTACGCGCTGTTGGACGAGTGCACCAGCGCGGTGAGCATCGACGTGGAGGGCAAGATCTTCCAGGCCGCCAAGGATGCTGGGATCTCCCTGCTCTCCATCACACACAGGCCCTCCCTCTGGTAACAACATTTACATTTACATTTACATTTAGTCATTTAGCTGACGCTTTTATCCAAAGCGACTTACAAGTTCTGTACGACAAGCCATCAGGAAGGGCACAACTCTATCAGCTGAGCAACAATGTTCATCAAAGTGTTGAGTGCTACAGTGTAGGTTAGTTTATTAGGACAAGTGCATGACAGTACGGTTAGTTAGGGTTAGATTTTTTTTTTTATTTTATTTTTTTTTAATTCAGATAATGGTTGAAGAAGTGCGTCTTTAGTCGACGGCGAAAGATTGGACGTGATTCGGCTGTCCTAACTGGGGTGGGTAGTTCATTCCACCATTGTGGGGCAAGGACTGAGAATAGGCGACTTCTCTTTGATGACCCTCCCGGAGCTTGGATAGGAGTAGGTCTGAGGCGGCCAGAAGATGCAGAGCGTAGGGGTCTTGAGGGTGTGTAGTTAGAGACCATTGACCGGAGGTAGGCGGGAGCGGTTCCCTTTGCCGCACGGTATGCTAGGTCGAGGGCCTTGAAGCGGATTCGTGCAGCAATGGGGAGCCAGTGCAGGTCCCTAAGAAGTGGGGTGACATGGGCCGACTTCGGTAGGTTTGAGATCAGGCGGGCCGCTGCGTTCTGAATGAGTTGAAGAGGCTTAGTGGCAGTGGCCGGGAGGCCAGCGAGCAGTGCATTGCAGTAGTCGAGGCGGGAGATGACTGTTGATTGGACGAGGAGTTGGGTGGCTTCTTTTGTCAGGAAGGGGCGTATCCTTCTGACGTTGCTCAGGAGGAATCGGCAGGTTCTGGTCGTCGCTGCGATGTGAGCAGAGAAGTTCAACTGGTCGTCGAGGACAACACCAAGGTTCTTGGCGGTCGGGGACGCAGTCACAGCTGCATTCTCGACTGTGATTGAAAGGTCGGTTAGGGGGGAGGATTTGGCCGGCAGGTGGAGCAATTCTGTTTTGCTTAGGTTCAGTTTGAGGTGGTTGGACGTCATCCAGGCTGAGATGTCGGACAGACAGGCCGAGATCCGCACAGAGACGTGGATATCTGAGGGAGGGAAGGAGAGGAAGAGTTGAGTATCGTCGGCATAACAATGGTAGGAGAAGCCATGAGACGTGATAATGTTACCCAGTGATTTAGTGTAGAGGGAGAAGAGAAGGGGTCCTAAAACCGAGCCCTGGGGGACACCCGTCCGCAGGGGGCGGGTGGCCGACAGGGTCCCTCTCCATGACACTTGGTAGGAGCGGTCATTGAGGTATGATGACAGCCATGTCAGCGCAGAGCCAGCCACTCCCATTCCTGCGAGGGCCGCAAGGAGGATCTGGTGGTTGACTGTGTCGAAGGCTGCAGATAGATCTAGGAGAATCAGGACAGAGGAGAGGCCTTTCGCTTTTGCTAAGTGAAGTGCCTCTGTGACCGCAATGAGGGCTGTCTCTGTGGAGTGACCAGTCCTGAAGCCTGACTGATTAGGGTCTAGGAGGTCATTCTGTAAGAGATAAGTAGTAAGTTGGTTGGATACAGCACGTTCAAGTGTTTTAGAAAGGAAGGAGAGAAGAGAGACAGGACGGTAGTTGCCTATGACGGTAGGGTTCAGGGTTGGTTTTTTTATGAGCGGCGTGACTCTGGCTTGTTTTAGGGAGGTGGGGACCACCCCCGAGTTGAGTGAGGAGTTGATGGTTGCAGTTAGGAATGGGAGGATGTCTGGTGCTATGGTCTGGAGGAGTGGGGAGGGTAGCTGGTCCAGCTGGCAAGTAGTCGGACGGTTTGACGTTACCAGTGTCAGGGTCTCTGCTTCTGTAATGGGAGAGAAAGATGACAGAGTGAAGGATGAGGTTCTCGATTCAGCATTTGGAATGGGTGGGGGTTGGGAGAAGGAGCTGCGGATGTTCTCCACTTTTTCCTCAAAGAAGATCGCAAAGTCTTCGGCAGAGAAAGATGAGGGAGGGGGGGGTGGGGGGGGGAGTGAGGAGGGAGGACATGGTAACACTCTCCCTGCTCTCCATCACACACAGGCCCCTCCCTCTGGTAACAACACACTCTCCCTGCTCTCCATCACACACAGGCCCCTCCCTCTGGTAACAACACACTCTCCCTGCTCTCCATCACACACAGGCCCCTCCCTCTGGTAACAACACACTCTCCCTGCTCTCCATCACACACAGGCCCCTCCCTCTGGTAACAACACACTCTCCCTGCTCTCCATCACACACAGGCCCCTCCCTCTGGTAACAACACACTCACCCTGCTCTCCATCACACACAGGCCCCTCCCTCTGGTAACAACACACTCTCCCTGCTCTCCATCACACACAGGCCCTCCCTCTGGTAACAACACACTCTCCCTGCTCTCCATCACACACACAGGCCCCCCTCCCTCTGGTAACAACACACTCTCCCTGCTCTCCATCACACACAGGCCCTCCCTCTGGTAACAACACACTCACCCTGCTCTCCATCACACACAGGCCCCTCCCTCTGGTAACAACACACTCTCCCTGCTCTCCATCACACACAGGCCCTCCCTCTGGTAACAACACACTCTCTCCATGCTCTCCATCACACACAGGCCCCTCCCTCTGGTAACAACACACTCTCCCTGCTCTCCATCACACACAGGCCCCTCCCTCTGGTAACAACACACTCTCCCTGCTCTCCATCACACACAGGCCCCTCCCTCTGGTAACAACACACTCTCCCTGCTCTCCATCACACACAGGCCCCTCCCTCTGGTAACAACACACTCTCCCTGCTCTCCATCACACACAGGCCCTCCCTCTGGTAACAACACACTCTCCCTGCTCTCCATCACACACAGGCCCCCCTCCCTCTGGTAACAACACACTCTCCCTGCTCTCCATCACACACAGGCCCCTCCCTCTGGTAACAACACACTCACCCTGCTCTCCATCACACACAGGCCCCTCCCTCTGGTAACAACACACTCACCCTGCTCTCCATCACACACAGGCCCCCCTCCCTCTGGTAACAACACACTCTCCCTGCTCTCCATCACACACAGGCCCCTCCCTCTGGTAACAACACACTCACCCTGCTCTCCATCACACACAGGCCCCTCCCTCTGGTAACAACACACTCACCCTGCTCTCCATCACACACAGGCCCCTCCCTCTGGTAACAACACACTCTCCCTGCTCTCCATCACACACAGGCCCCTCCCTCTGGTAACAACACACTCTCCCTGCTCTCCATCACACACAGGCCCCCCTCCCTCTGGTAACAACACACTCTCCCTGCTCTCCATCACACACAGGCCCTCCCTCTGGTAACAACACACTCTCCCTGCTCTCCATCACACACAGGCCCCTCCCTCTGGTAACAACACACTCACCCTGCTCTCCATCACACACAGGCCCCTCCCTCTGGTAACAACACACTCTCCCTGCTCTCCATCACACACAGGCCCTCCCTCTGGTAACAACACACTCTCCCTGCTCTCCATCACACACAGGCCCTCCCTCTGGTAACAACACACTCACCCTGCTCTCCATCACACACAGGCCCCCCTCCCTCTGGTAACAACACACTCACCCTGCTCTCCATCACACACAGGCCCCTCCCTCTGGTAACAACACACTCTCCCTGCTCTCCATCACACACAGGCCCTCCCTCTGGTAACAACACACTCTCCCTGCTCTCCATCACACACAGGCCCTCCCTCTGGTAACAACACACTCTCCCTGCTCTCCATCATACACAGGCCCCTCCCTCTGGTAACAACACACTCTCCCTGCTCTCCATCACACACAGGCCCCTCCCTCTGGTAACAACACACTCTCCCTGCTCTCCATCACACACAGGCCCTCCCTCTGGTAACAACACACTCTCCCTGCTCTCCATCACACACAGGCCCTCCCTCTGGTAACAACACACTCACCCTGCTCTCCATCACACACAGGCCCCTCCCTCTGGTAACAACACACTCACCCTGCTCTCCATCACACACAGGCCCTCCCTCTGGTAACAACACACTCTCCCTGCTCTCCATCACACACAGGCCCCCCTCCCTCTGGTAACAACACACTCTCCCTGCTCTCCATCACACACAGGCCCTCCTCTCTCTGGTAACAACACACTCTCCCTGCTCTCCATCACACACAGGCCCTCCCTCTGGTAACAACACACTCACCCTGCTCTCCATCACACACAGGCCCTCCCTCTGGTAACAACACACTCACCCTGCTCTCCATCACACACAGGCCCTCCCTCTGGTAACAACACACTCACCCTGCTCTCCATCACACACAGGCCCCTCCCTCTGGTAACAACACACTCACCCTGCTCTCCATCACACACAGGCCCCTCCCTCTGGTAACAACACACTCTCCCTGCTCTCCATCACACACAGGCCCTCCCTCTGGTAACAACACACTCTCCCTGCTCTCCATCACACACAGGCCCTCCCTCTGGTAACAACACACTCTCCCTGCTCTCCATCACACACAGGCCCTCCTCTCTCTGGTAACAACACACTCACCCTGCTCTCCATCACACACAGGCCCCTCCCTCTGGTAACAACACACTCTCCCTGCTCTCCATCACACACAGGCCCTCCTCCCTCTGGTAACAACACACTCACCCTGCTCTCCATCACACACAGGCCCCCCTCCCTCTGGTAACAACACACTCTCCCTGCTCTCCATCACACACAGGCCCCCCTCCCTCTGGTAACAACACACTCTCCCTGCTCTCCATCACACACAGGCCCCCTCCCTCTGGTAACAACACACTCTCCCTGCTCTCCATCACACACAGGCCCCCTCCCTCTGGTAACAACACACTCTCCCTGCTCTCCATCACACACAGGCCCCCCTCCCTCTGGTAACAACACACTCTCCCTGCTCTCCATCACACACAGGCCCCCCTCCCTCTGGTAACAACACACTCTCCCTGCTCTCCATCACACACAGGCCCCTCCCTCTGGTAACAACACACTCTCCCTGCTCTCCATCACACACAGGCCCCCCTCCCTCTGGTAACAACACACTCTCCCTGCTCTCCATCACACACAGGCCCCCCTCCCTCTGGTAACAACACACTCTCCCTGCTCTCCATCACACACAGGCCCCTCCCTCTGGTAACAACACACTCTCCCTGCTCTCCATCACACAC
The DNA here is from genome assembly GCF_963971535.1 of Notolepis coatsorum. Lineage (NCBI taxonomy): Eukaryota > Metazoa > Chordata > Actinopteri > Aulopiformes > Paralepididae > Notolepis > Notolepis coatsorum. Next base: position 30,606 of record NW_028170181.1, read on the forward strand.
AGGCCCCCCTCTGGTAACAACACACTCTCCCTGCTCTCCATCACACACAGGCCCCCCTCTGGTAACAACACACTCTCCCTGCTCTCCATCACACACAGGCCCCCCTCTGGTAACAACACACTCTCCCTGCTCTCCATCACACACAGGCCCCCCCTCTGGTAACAACACACTCTCCCTGCTCTCCATCACACACAGGCCCCTCCCTCTGGTAACAACACACTCTCCCTGCTCTCCATCACACACAGGCCCCTCCCTCTGGTAACAACACACTCACCCTGCTCTCCATCACACACAGGCCCCTCCCTCTGGTAACAACACACTCTCCCTGCTCTCCATCACACACAGGCCCTCCCTCTGGTAACAACACACTCTCCCTGCTCTCCATCACACACAGGCCCTCCCTCTGGTAACAACACACTCTCCCTGCTCTCCATCACACACAGGCCCTCCCTCTGGTAACAACACACTCTCCCTGCTCTCCATCACACACAGGCCCTCCTCTCTCTGGTAACAACACACTCACCCTGCTCTCCATCACACACAGGCCCCTCCCTCTGGTAACAACACACTCTCCCTGCTCTCCATCACACACAGGCCCTCCTCTCTCTGGTAACAACACACTCACCCTGCTCTCCATCACACACAGGCCCCCCTCCCTCTGGTAACAACACACTCTCCCTGCTCTCCATCACACACAGGCCCCCCTCCCTCTGGTAACAACACACTCTCCCTGCTCTCCATCACACACAGGCCCCCTCCCTCTGGTAACAACACACTCTCCCTGCTCTCCATCACACACAGGCCCCTCCCTCTGGTAACAACACACTCACCCTGCTCTCCATCACACACAGGCCCCCCTCCCTCTGGTAACAACACACTCTCCCTGCTCTCCATCACACACAGGCCCCTCCCTCTGGTAACAACACACTCTCCCTGCTCTCCATCACACACAGGCCCCCCTCCCTCTGGTAACAACACACTCTCCCTGCTCTCCATCACACACAGGCCCCTCCCTCTGGTAACAACACACTCTCCCTGCTCTCCATCACACACAGGCCCCCCTCTGGTAACAACACACTCTCCCTGCTCTCCATCACACACAGGCCCCCCTCCCTCTGGTAACAACACACTCTCCCTGCTCTCCATCACACACAGGCCCCTCCCTCTGGTAACAACACACTCTCCCTGCTCTCCATCACACACAGGCCCCTCCCTCTGGTAACAACACACTCTCCCTGCTCTCCATCACACACAGGCCCCTCCCTCTGGTAACAACACACTCACCCTGCTCTCCATCACACACAGGCCCCTCCCTCTGGTAACAACACACTCTCCCTGCTCTCCATCACACACAGGCCCTCCCTCTGGTAACAACACACTCTCCCTGCTCTCCATCACACACAGGCCCCTCCTCTGGTAACAACACACTCTCCCTGCTCTCCATCACACACAGGCCCCTCCCTCTGGTAACAACACACTCTCCCTGCTCTCCATCACACACAGGCCCCTCCCTCTGGTAACAACACACTCTCCCTGCTCTCCATCACACACAGGCCCTCCCTCTGGTAACAACACACTCACCCTGCTCTCCATCACACACAGGCCCTCCCTCTGGTAACAACACACTCACCACACGCAAAGAGAAAGTCCCATTCCACGACTATTCTATTCTATTCTATTCTAGTCGATCGTGGTTTTTCTCTTATTGACATTTTATTTACAAATGTAGCACATTTCATTGCAGCGCAAACCTCAACACATGGTATTTAAAAGAAGTAAGATCAGTGATTATACATGAAATGTTAAATATTATGCAAGAGGGTGGGGGGATTATTATGTTTTGATAGAATTTCCGTTCTTATTAATCGCTTTATAGTCTATTCTCACAGACTTTTCTATCCCGTTTATAGCCTTATTGATATGTCTCTCTCCTCTCTCTCTCTCTCTCTCTCTCTCTCTTCTCTCTCTCTCTCTCTCTCCTCTCCCCCCACCTCACGCTGTCTCCTGTGTCGTCGTCACATGACCAGGAAGTACCACACCCACCTGCTGCAGTTCGACGGCGAGGGGGGCTGGCGCTTCGAGCAGCTGGACACCGCTACCCGCCTCTCGCTCACCGAGGAGAAACAGAGGCTGGAGACCCAGCTGGCCGGCATTCCCAAGATGCAACACAGGCTCAACGAACTCTGTAACATCCTGGGAGAGGACTCTGTTCTCAAGACGACCGAGGCGTGAAGAGGGAGGGGGGAGGGGGCGGGGCGGGCGGCGGGGGAGGGAGGGGGACAAGCACACCAGCCATGAGCCAAATGCTGGTCAATTTAGTCTGTGGCCGGTAGCTTTGTCTGCTCTACTTACTAGACACTTTGACAGGTAAACGACCACTCTTTTCTATATAAAATGCACCATAAAAAGAGGTTTGGCAGGTAGAATAATGAAAGTATCTGGTGGATTATTATTGAATCCGCGACGCGGCACTGCCACCGGTGGGATGCGCGATTTCAGTCCTTCCTGTCCTGGTTATAGGGGTCCATTCACTTTCAGTTAAATCAGCGGAGGAAGTGGATTTCCCTCAAATCCAAATAAAGAACAGAAAGATTGGCAACGCAAGACGCTTTTTTGATATACAAACTATTGACGAGATATTTGAGAAACAATACTCTGTGGTTGCTCTCTTTGACAGAATTTGTGGAATTTAAAGGGAAAATACACCCTAAAGCAGAATGTACATTGCGCTATTCCAATGATCTTGGTCACGTCGAGTCGATATCCGTTAACCTAGAAGACGACTGTCTCCCTATAGATGGAGATCGGAGCATCGGGACATGGATTTGTGACGTCTTCGAGCGATGCCTTCAGGAGCCGGTCCGTCGAAAATGTATTAGTAACTAGGGATGTCCGATATTATCGGCCGACCGATATTATCGGCCGATATTGGCAGTAAAATGTGATATCGGAAAATATCGGTATCGGTAAAAAAAAAATACATTTTTTTTTTTTTTTTTTACATTTATTTAACCTTTATTTACCCAGGCAAGCAGGTAAGAACCAATTCTTATTTTATTTATTGTCAAAAGTATGCATGTTAGTTTAATTCAACAACAAGAGATATGTAATGTTAATTTTTACTTTTTTAATTATCATATTTTGCACAGATAATGCTTACATTTAGAAGCCTTTTGAATGCATCCAGTGAAATTATTAGTTACCTGAATTATTCCGTTTTTTTTGGGGGAAACCCTGCATATATCGGTATCGGTTGATATCGGTATCGGAAATTAAGAGTTGGACAATATCGGAATATCGGTATCGGTAAAAAAGCCAATATCGAGCATTCCCTATTAGTAACCAACTTTGTGGGCTCATGGGATTCCTTTGTTTGAGATATTGCATCCAAATGAGTTCCATGTAAACGTCGGGCGGCGTACAGCAGCTCTGAGTCAGGAGGAACTGTGCCCGTATCCCCTGGTAACAATCACCATGGATACCGTCGCCATTCACCGCCCGCTGAGCTCCAGGATTTGTGTCTTGATGACATCATCGCCACGGTCTCGTCTCTCTCTCTGTTGTTCGGCCCGAGGAGAGACTTCATTCATATTCACCGTCTGTCTGTCTGTACGCCACTAGAGACGCCTCCAAAGCCACGGCGGCGACAGCGCTCCTCCTCTGAGAGGACCCCGAGTTGAGTTCCCGTCGCGATGTTTTTGCCGACGCAATAATGCTGACATGCGTGGGAAATAGATTTGGGTCCACAAGCCGTTGCCTAGCGACAGAATTCCAGGGGAAAACCGAAAATAGCGTGAATTGTGTCTTTAGGGTGTGTTTTCTATTTAAAAGCAAATTGACCTCATGGTACCCCGGGGGCCTCTAGTGTTTACAGCGGCTTTCTCTCTCTCTCTCTCTCCGCTCTCTCTCTCTCTCTCTCTCTCTCTCTCTCTCTCTCTCTCTCTCTCTCTCTCTCTCTCTCTCTCTCTCCCTCTCTCTCTCTCTCTTTTTCGCAACCACTGAAGCCCATCGCTGGCTCCCCCGCCAGCTAGCCTTTCACCTCCTTTCATCTCCTCTCCTCCTTCCATTCTCCCCGCTCTCCCCAATTCATTCTCTTCGGAAAGAGGGAGAGCGAGAGAGAGAGAGAAAGAGAGAATGAAGTGGGTTCTCTCAGAGAAAAGTATTACGTCTGTCTTTTAATGCACACCGTACTCAGATACTGTACATACTATTAACCGTACCACTTTTTACCGTTACATAACTTTTAATTTCGTCATGGTTGAAAGAGGAACAATGCGATGAACTAATTCATTTCTTTAGCACTTTACTCGTGTTTAGAGGGCTGGTCAGCTGGACAACTCTAATTTGATATATATATATAGTTTTTATATATACAACCACTTGCCCTCGTAGCAGTATTTCTCCTCTTATGTATACCCTTGTGATTTTACATTTTACATATTTTTTATCACCATGATATAGATGTTTCTTTGCAGACCGTACCGTCACTGTAGTTTTTATGGAATAAACCGTTTAACATCATAGTCGTGAGATTCTGGAGCAAGCGGTCGTTGTTTGCAACAATTGGATGATGTTGTTGTTGTTGTTGTCGTGGAGTAACGGTCAGGACTTCAAAGAAAACAAAACAAGCTTCAGGCCTACTCTGTATGAACAGGTTCTTTTCTTTCTTTTTAAAAATAATCTTTTTCCAATGCAGACAAAGTGCACCAATGCAGATGCAATTTGCACTTTTTATCCAAATTAAAATGTAATTAATTATTAAAAGAAAGTGTGCAAAGTAAAAAATGTTGACACAAAAAAAAGCCTTAAGCTTGTGTGAACTTGAATCTTTATTTGTCTTTCCAATGCAGATAAAACGTGTACTTTTAACCTGCATTTAAAACGATTGTGAAACAAAATAAGCCGAAGCTCATCTTTTTTTTTTCTCTGCTTTCATCTCCTCCTCGGTGCATCTGCTCTGTTCCACTGGTCCACAGCGGTTTTCTAATCGTATAGGAGCTGGAGTGAGAGCACGGCGGTGTTTGCTGTCTTCAGAGAGTCTCCTAACAACACAACCATCATATCAACAGTGGTTCAGGGGCAGAAGTGGAGAAATGCCAGGCTTGCAAAGCAAAGCTGATGTTCTACCTTTTTTTCGTCCACACACAGAATGATATCAGATCTCAACCGTTGCGGAAAATGAAACTAACCATCTTTGGGTTAAATAGCTGTATTTGCCGACATTCTAACTCTAGTTACTCGGAAGAGAGAGAGTACCCTTGAGTTTGTGACGTCACAATCTCTGGATGTAAAGTCAAAGTCTTGAGTTCTCGCTCGCCCCCAAATTAGGTTTACATTCTCGACGTGTCGTTAACGGGTTCCGGAGCAGAATAGTTTGAACCTCACCGGGAGATTAGAGCTCAGTCGGTGCCTCGTTCCTCGTCTACAAAGTCTCCCCCGGACTTTACATCCGGGTGGCGTGATTCTCTCACTGATTTCTCGCCCCCCCCCCCAGAAGAGAGGAGCGGGATAGTCACAAATATTGACTGAATAACATACAGCATTTCCCTTTATCTGTAACTTCACCTCGCTGGCTAACGGACTCAGATTTAGGTTTGGTTATCTCAGGTCTATTATTGGACTGGTTGGTGACGCAGGTCTGTGAGTCCGGCTTCTGGTTTGGTGAACAAATACAATGAGGTGGAGAAGAGGCCCTCTGCATAGGAACTAGCAGGCTGACTGGCCCCCAATACACACTCCATCTTTCTCTCTCTCTCTCTCCCCCTCTCTCTCTCTCCCTCTCTCTCCCCCTCTCTCTCTCTCTCTCTCTCTCTCTCTCTCTCTCTCTCTCTCTCTCTCTCTCTCTCTCTCTCTCTCTCTCTCTCTCTCTCTCTCTCTCTCTCTCTCTCTCTCTCCTCTCTCCTCTCTCTCTCTCTCTCTCTCTCAAACACACACCGGCCACCTGTCGACGCCCCCCTTGTGTTGACACAGGACACAGTCTAGTGGTGTGTGTGGTGTGTGTTGTGTGGTGTGTGTTGTGTGTCAGATGCAGGGTGTGACTGACTCAGTGCTTTGTCAGCAGTTTGTCTCCTCAGCTCTCGCTCTTCTGAACACGTTGAGATACATTCGTTCCAATCATGATACAGCAGCACGCTGATCAACAGCTGAGATACATTCGTTCCAATCCGGTCCCGTAGTACAATCATATACTCTACACCCATACAGCGCCGTTTGTTTCTCACATCATTTGATGTTAAAGAATAACTCCTGTTTCCTTTAGTTACTTTTTCACGTGATATTCAGACGGTACAACAAAGACAATGTACGGTAATCCCCACGAAAAAAACAATGAGCGTGATTTTTGTGACGACAATAGAAAGGCTTTTGAAACGTGTTCCGATCGGGGCCGTCAGCTGTGTGTCGATCACCAGAGATCTGAGACCGAACCCTCCGCTTTCACCTTGTTCTCCGGCGGCTACTGAACCCAATCCCATTGAGACGTTGTGGGAAAGACAGAAATGAACGGATCCTTTTTTTCGATGGCGCCCCGTCGCTGCGACGTTATCCTCGTTCACGTCGTCTGTCTTCGGTATAACTTGAGAGTTTCTATTACAGTAACATCCGAATCGGTTTTTCTCTAGTTTAACCCTCTCACTACTACCACACTATACAAAGGGCTAACCGTCTGCAGTGTGGTGTAGTGAAAGGTTAACCTTCTGTAGTGTGGTAGTGAAAGGGTAACCTTCTGTGTAGTGTGGTAGTGAAAGGGTTAAAGGTCGCTACTGCCGACGACCCATTTCAGTCTCTTTGATGCCGTGAAGTTAGGGATTTTATGTTTTGTGGTTTTTTCATGTCGCAAAATGTCACAAGTTGTGTTGACGTGGGGCTTCGGCAGCATGGCCTTGTTCCTGCCACACGGCTCGACCCCCTGTGTAGTGTGTACATGCTGGTGTGGCACGGATCGACCCCCTGTGTAGTGTGTACATGCTGGTGTGGCACGGATCGACCCCCTGTGTAGTGTGTACATGCTGGTGTGGCACAGATCGACCCCCTGTGTAGTGTGTACATGCTGGTGGGGCACAGATCGACCCCCTGTGTAGTGTGTACATGCTGGTGGGGCACAGATCGACCCCCTGTGTAGTGTGTACATGCTGGTGGGGCACAGATCGACCCCCTGTGTAGTGTGTACATGCTGGCGTGGCACGGATCCCTGTGTAGTGGGTACATGCTGGTGGGGCACAGATCGACCCCCTGTGTAGTGTGTACATGCTGGCGTGGCACGGATCCCTGTGTAGTGTGTACATGCTGGTGTGGCACAGATCGACCCCCTGTGTAGTGTGTACATGCTGGTGGGGCACAGATCGACCCCCTGTGTAGTGTGTACATGCTGGTGTGGCACAGATCGACCCCCTGTGTAGTGTGTACATGCTGGTGGGGCACAGATCGACCCCCTGTGTAGTGTGTACATGCTGGCGTGGCACGGATCCCTGTGTAGTGGGTACATGCTGGTGGGGCATGGATCGACCCCCTGTGTAGTGGGTACATGCTGGCGTGGCACGGATCCGTTGACATTACTGCTGTGTCGTCGAAATCTAAAGATCGCTGACCTCCCAGATGATCGGATTAGGCTTTTAGCCGGTCCACTTTAACCAGATGGGTTAAACAGACCCAGTTGAGATGGTATTTATGGTATATGAATATGTAATTATTAGCGTTTTATTTTTTATCTGCTTTAAATGCCTGACCGCGGGTGGGTTTTTACTTCATTTGGGGACAATTATACTCAATTTTACTTTTGGAATAATTTAAACGTCCTAGTTACCCCGTGTGGCAAAGCCCCACCCACCTGCTCCTTTCAGGAGATTAAAACAAACACTTTATTTTATTGTTCGTGCGTCCCTATGTTTCACCCAATGAGATCATTTGAATTTGAATTCATCTAGAATAAGCAAAAAGAAAATGTCCCCCACAACAACAACACTGCGTACGTCACCGGTGACACTCCCAAACATTATGCGACCGGATTGGGCGGTGCAATGTTGTATCGAGCCCTCCGATTGGTTAGCACACCACTATGAAGGCGGCGCCGGCAGAGGCGTGAGAATCGTCCGCCGCGTCGTCAGGATATCAACCCTTTCACTGCCACACGACAGCCGGTTAACCCTTTCACTGTGACAATACAGAAGGTTAGCCCTTTACTATCACACAACCGACGGCGATGCTCCATCATTAGCATCATTAGCTCCGCGTATGCGTAAAGGGGTTAACCTTCTGTCGTGTGGCAGTGAAAGGGTTAAGACGTTTTAAACCTACAGTTGGTTTCTAATGTTCCTTTTGAAAAACAAATGAGTAAGATTATGAGTAGACCATGTTATAAATATGTAACTAAACATGTAACGGCGCAGTGACTTAGTTCTACTGTATATTATAGGGTACTTGTATATATACTGCCTCTGCATGTTTGAGGTTGAGAGGTCTGGCTGTGTTCACATTGCCCAAATAAGTGTCCCCCCTAAAGGAGGGACCCCTACTTAGAACGGACCGAGGGAAAAGCACTATTTGCTGGACTTTTGCTGGAGATAATATTTTTTGGGGGGGAAGACATTGAGACGTTCTGTTGTCAGTTTAGGGTTAGTGAGTTCATGTTAGGCTCTGTGCTGTGAATCTGAAAATGACTGAAAATGAAGCCGAACATTCAAATGATGACGTCACAACGGGTACCGGTCATTGAACCTTCTAGAATTCGGAGGAAACGTTCCAGAAACTACGTATACCTGAGATGGGTTTTAGTATAAAGTTTCCTCTCAGATACTTGATGCTGAGGTGTTTGGTTTTATTGCATTCCCACAACATTCTCATACAGGTTCAATTTGGTGTGTTATCCGATTTCAGACACCTGTCGTTTTATCGTGGATATTCTCTCTGCTTCCCTAGAATGACGATGATGATGTAATAGAACGCTGAATTGGATCCTTCAGGTTGTGAGAAGTCGGTTTTTAAGTTTTCAGATAGAAAAAAGTATTAATCAAGTTCCGGCTTAGTGTTGTGTCTCGCCAGACCATGTGACGCCAGAGCAGCGAAGGTGAGCGCCGTGTTGTGTTATGGTTGGTGTTGACGACAGGACCCAATCGCAGACGGGTGGATGAGGTTATAATAAGTCCAAGGCGGTATATAATAACAAAACGAGGACTAAAAACGTAACACAACACACACAAACTCAAAACTAACACGGGGGAACACATACCAAACAAAAGGATACAGGAGACATCGAACGAGAGCACAGAACGTCCAGGAAACAACGACAGCGAGATACAATGAACCCACACAGAGAGAGACAAGGAAACACAGAACTAATATACACACATGGCTGATTGGCAGACGAGACGCACTAGGGCTGATTACAACGAGAGACACCTGGGATGGGAAACAGACTGACAAAGACTACAACAATGGCAGACAAGAAGACACACAGGGGACAGAACATGCAGACTAAAGACTAAACAGAATACACAATACAAGACGAGAGTACGAAGCCAGACAGGGGAACGTGAAGGGCAAGAGGTAGACCGGGAGACAAAGCAAGAGGGGGAGAACACAAAGGACCATAGATATACTAAACAAACATAAATGCACGAGGAGAGTCAGATCAGGTGAGGGTAGTCCACGAGCAGGTGGGGGGGGGGAGAAGTCCATGCGTGAGTGGGAAGACATGGGCAGGGCCAGGTGGGATGTTACTTGTCGAAGCACCAACGGTGCCAATTCGCTCTGTACGCACTCCAGAACACGATTCATTCATTACAAAAAGACACATTGTCGTTTTTTAACATTCTCAAATCTCTGTATGTAAAGACATGTGAGTATTCATCGCATTCCAATCTCGACCGCTGACCCCACCTGGGTTCAAACCCGCGTCCTCCACACAGGAACACCTCTACCGGTCAGGGTCAGGGGTCAGGTGAGGTATTAGGCTTGACAGAGCTTCAGGCAGGGCCTGACTACACCACGGTATGACACTAAATGGGGCACCTCATTGTTTATCCTAACTAAGATAGCATAGCGTAGGCCTTGTAGTAGGGCTGACCCCGAATGCTTCGAAGCTTCAGTCGCTGCCATGGTAACCGATGAGAACAGATTCTAATGCTCAGGTTTTTTTTTTTGTTATTTGTTTTACCGTTCTGAAAATGAGCCAACGTTAGCATAATCATTTATTAATAGAAATAATCCAACATTCATTTTGAAAATAATTTCCTCTCAGACAAGAACATTTTTTTAGTCATGAGAAGTTTCAGAAAACCTACAGGATCTCCTCGCAAAGCTCTCAGTTACCGGTAGGCTACTAATGTGGCTCTACTTTGCGCGCGGAAAGGATGAAGCTTCCAATTGTTTTGCTGACTGCTGAAGCGTCGAAAGCCCGGGCGATGTTTATTCGGGACAGCCCTGCCTTGTAGTGTACTGTGTGATCCTTACGTACTATGACATCCTTACTAACAAAAACTTTGATAGGTATTTTGTCATTCCTTTTGTAAGTAAGAGATTGGATGTATCCAACACACCGGAAACTGGGGCTAGTTGTCACAGTGGTGGGGAGGGGTGTCACAGGGCTAGTTGTCACAGGGGGGGGGTCACATGGCTAGTTAACATCAGTCACACAAATGTTTGCCTTCCCTAAAATATATGATGTGTGTTGGTTTCAACCATCTGGGCCAATATTTGATTTCTATAAACAGCTGAGCACATGCCACACCCCGGGGCACTTTGTCACAGTGTATCAAACTGGTAGTTATTTTAGTTCTGCTATCATTTATGAAAAACGTAATAGTGCCCCCTCTTAGATGTGACTGAGTAAATACTGTGACAACCATCCCCGGTCTGCCCTATCATACAGCTTTCCTCTCACCCAGGTAAACACCGGATCCATACGGTCAGGTCATCCAGGTTTTCTTTCCCTTCTTCTTATCAATCATTTGTCGCAAATATTAACGCATGTTCCATACATTTGTAAGTTAACCGTAGGTTCGGCTACGTCAGTCTAACCTCGGCTGATTTGATTTGACGGTAATCCTGATTTTTATGAAAACACATTTTTGGTTTGAGATCTCCTCCCGCATGCATGGGATCTTTTAACGGCGTGCGTTGTTTTAGTTTAGGAATCGTTACGTTAAGTGAATCTGCCGAAACATCATCTGTTCAAAAATCATGTTTTACTTTGAAAGGTGAAGATGTATTTTTCCTGTAAATAAAATGATACAGTGTAACCCAGAGAGAGCGGCTTATTATTATTATTATTATTATTATTATTATTAATAAAATGATACAGTGTAACCCACTAAGAGCGGCTTCCCTCTCGTCATTATCTTCACCTTTTCTCTGTCGTGCTCGGCCGTAGTTTTAAGATGTTAGTTCATTCAAATGTACCCTCAAGTCAGAAATGTGTATATTTATCCATACTGAATGTATATTTTTGGTATATTAAGTATGTTAAAGGTATATTTTTCTGTCCATGTGTACTTTTCCGAGAGTATACTTGCACTGTGTTTTTCCTACATTTATGTTTTTTCCTTTACAATTTTTGGGGTCTATTTTCACTTTACCCTGACTTTAATGTTGAGGTATTGCTTTATCTTTTCACAATGTGTTTTACATGCAATTTTAAGGTATTTGGGAGCTACAAAGTACAGCAATTAGATTAGATTAGATTCAAATGTATTGTTGTCATCATACAGTACAAGTACAGTACAACGAAAATAAGTTTGGCATCCAACCAGAGTGCAAATGTAACAGTACAAAATATACAAATTAGTACTACTGAGTGTAGTGCTAATCAGTGCTAACCAGACTTTCTAGATTGGAAAAAAGGTGAAATAAATGATAGGCTATTAGTTGAGTAGGAAAGCGGATACCTCGCGTGTAGGTCAG